>NW_027400061.1:0-6258 GCF_003265705.2 Callorhinus ursinus
TGCAATCCCCATCAAAATACCATCCACTTTTTTCAAAGAAATGGAACAAATAATTCTAAAATTTGTATGTAACCAGAAGAGACCCCGAATAGCCAGAGGAATATTGAAAAAGAAAAGCAAAGCTGGCGGCATCACAATTCCGGACTTCTAGCTCTATTACAAAGCTGTCATCATCAAGACAGTATGGTACTGGCACAAAAACAGACACATAGATCAATGGAACAGAATCGAGAGCCCAGAAATGGACCCTCAACTCTATGGTCAACTCATCTTTGACAAAGGAGGAAAGAATGTCCAATGGAAAAAAGATAGTCTCTTCAACAAATGGTGTTGGGAAAATTGGACAGCCACATGCAGAAGAATGAAACTGGACCATTTCCTTACACCACACACAAAAATAGACTCCAAATGGTTGAAAGACCTAAACTTGAGACAGGAGTCCATCAAAATCCTAAAGGAGAACACAGGTAGCAACCTCTTCAAGCTCAGCCACAGCAACTTCTTCCTAGAAAGATCGCCAAAGGCAAGGGAAGCAAGGGCATAAATGAACTCGGGACTTCATCAGGATAAAAAGCTTTTGCACAGCAAAAGAAACAGTCCACAAAACCAGAAGACAACTGATAGAATGGGAGAAGATTTTTGCAAATGACATATCAGATAAAGGGCTAGTATCCAAAATCTATAAAGAACTTACCAAACTCAACACCCAAAGAACAAATAATCCAATCAAGAAATGGGCAGAAGACATGAACAGACATTTTTCCAAAGAAGACATCCAAATGGCCAACAGGCACATGAAAAAGTTCTCAACATCGGGAAGTCCAAATCAACACCTCAATAAGATACCACCTCACACCCGTCAGAATGACTAAAATTAACAAGTCAGGGAACGACAGATGTTGGCGGGGATATGGAGAAAGGGGAACCCTCCTACACTGTTGGTGGGAATGCAAGCTGGTGCAACCCCTCTGGAAAACAGTATGGAGGTTCCTCAAACAGTTGAAATTAGAGCTACCATTCGATCCAGCAATTGCACTACTGGGTATTTACCACAAAGATACAAATGTAGGGACCCGAAGGGGTACGTGCACCCCAATGTTTATAGCAGCAATGTCCACAATAGCCAAAGTGTGGAAAGAGCCAAGATGTCCATCGACAGACGAATGGCTAAAGAAGAGGTGGTATATATACACAATGGAATATTATGCAGCCATCAAAAGGAATGAGATCTTGCCATTTGCAATGACGTGGATGGAACTGGAGGGTGTTATGCTTAGTGAAATAAGTCAATCAGAGAAAGACATGTATCATATGACCTCACTGATATGAGGAATTCTTAATCTCAGGAAACAAACTGAGTGTTACCCTAGTGGTTGGGGGTGGGAGGGATGGGGTGGCTGGGTGATAGACATTGGGGAGGGTATGTGCTTTGGTGAGCGCTGTGAATTGTGGAAGACTGTTGAATCTCAGATCTGTACTTCTGAAACAAATAACGCAACATATTTTAAGAAAAAAGAAAAAGAAGAAGATAACAGGAGAGGAAGAATGAAGGGGAGTAAGTCAGAGGGGGAGAAGAACCATGAGAGATGATGGACTCTGAAAAACAAACTGAGGGTTCTAGAGGGGAGGAGGGTAGGGGGATGGGTTAGCCTCGTGATGTGTATTGAGGAGAGCACGTTCTGCATGGAGCACTGGGTGTTATGAACAAATAATGAATCATGGAACACTGCGTCAAAAACTAATGATGTAATATATGGTGATTAACATAACAATAAAAAAATTTAAAATTTGCTATTCATAGAATTCTAGGAATTCTTTTCTTACATCTCAGGTTCAATTCATAGGTGTTTAGAATGATTTGATATCTAGCTAAATTCAAGGGACCAGATGAAATGAGGTCCCCTACTCTTCACCATCTTGCCTTCCTCCTCTGCAGTCATGGCATTTCAACATAGGCCCTGAGGAGAAGCAGTACTTACCCAAAAGAATGTACTTCTAATTGTGGACCTACAAACACTTAAGGGAGGAAATATTTGATGGCAAGGATGCCTTTAAGTACCCCTCATGTAACACCATTCCTCTGTTTTGCTCCAGAAAACAGCCCAGTGTGGAGAAAAGAGAAGGGGTTGTAGAGTCAGTTAGCCACATATCAGCTGTCTGACCTTGGATTGGTTACTTAACCCGAGAGTCATTTTTCCTATTAAATAAGGACAGTAGTAAATGCTATCCTTTTCCTGAAAGTGGCTGTCAAGAGCAAATTATTTATGGAGTGTCCCGTGGGGCCCTGCCCAGGGCCTCCTGGGTGAATCCTTTCTATCATTTCCATGCTCCTTTCCTGGTTTTGGTTTGCTTCTGCTGCTAATGGCTTGCACTTATGACTCTTCTTTCAGTGGATTGCCACTTTGCTAAGTGCTGGTAATGTCCTTAACCAACCTTTGGAGGGCCTTAACCAATGAGTGGTATGTCAGCCCAGCTCCCTTGCTCTGGTCAGTGTGACTCTGAGACAAAATCAGCCCTATAGTGCTCCCTTCTTGGATCAGGACTTGGTCTTAAATCCCATCCTTGCTTTCTCCTTCCTCTTCCCTCTCTTGTTTCTCTCACACTACTACTGGTTTCTCTTAGGAGCTCCTCCTTCATAAATTACTTGTACATAATGTTCATCTCAAGGTGAGGGAAGTTCACCTAGGACAAGTTAGTAATGTGTAACCTTAGGTAAAGTGACTTATTTAAGGAAACTTATTTTCTTCATCTGGAAAAGGAAGATGGTAACATCTACCACACATACGTTATTGAGCCATAGTAGTTATTCATTAAATTTTAACAGCTATTTCTAAGCACACTGTGAGAACTTCTGCAAGTAACAAGTGTGAGGGTAACTTTTTATTTTATGATATATGAAGGTAGCCCAGACTGATCAGTTCAAAATGGGGTTGGGGTCCAGCTCTCTAATCAGTTGAATATTTTTTTACTTTAAAATTCCAAGTTCCATCTCTTTTTGTTCATTATATGGTTCCACCACCTGCCCTTGCCCTGCCCCTTGGGTTGTACCTCTGGGCTCTCTGGGAGGTCCCTTGAGGAAGGGCCTCTTTGAACCATTTGTGGAAATAGCCTTTGCTTTAGTGAACAGGGATCTCCCTTTCCTCATTCCCAGATTAAATGACTGCTACAGCTTTGTAAGTGAGCATTGACCAGGCACGTTTATTGCTGTAGATGAACTGTGGCAGGCCAGCTGGGGATTGCCAGGCAGCGAAGGCTCCCATGTGCGCAAAGCACTCAGACCCTTTGGCTCCAATTTGCTTCTGGCTCGTGGGGAAATTGTAACGAGAATGTGAGTGACTGGTTGAACACAGAGGGAGTTCCAGGCGGAAGGGCTGGAGAAAGCTTTGTCTGATCAAACAATGTGCATTGCCGCCCTGTTCGAGGCAGGAAGGTTAGACAATTTGCCCTGTTCACTCAGCTCTGCACCTTGGCTGCCAAACACCCATGCTTGCTTGGGGCTATGAAAAGCCCTCTCTGTAGCTCTGTGTAGGAAGTGACAGCTGCCTGTGAAACATCAGGGGAAAGAGCGGAGGATTTCTCTCAAGGAACTGAGCAGGGTTTGAAAGCTGTGCACTTGGTCTGAATTAAAAAAGAAAGAAAATAAAAGAATAGAGCCCATTAACACAGAAAGGAGTCTAAGATCATGCAATCTGATGACACACTTTACAGACAGAGAAACTGGTGCCCATAGAAGAAAAGGTTTTGTCCCAAAGTCACACAGCTAGTTAGTGTCAGAAAAAGGTTTAGAACCATATAATTTTTCTATCACAGCCTTCTACTTGATTACTTCTTTCACTTTAATTCTCCTGCTGGGCAGTTATTTGTTTAAGTCATACTTTACTATTAAGTATATACAATTTAAGTCACCACTACATAGCAGCAGCACAGAGACAATCTTCTATAATTTTTACAGTGATCTTATGTTACCCTTGATGATATTGTGAGAGGTGACACAACTTGCCCAGGGTCACACAACTAGTAGCCCAACCTCTTTCTCTCTGATTAGAGACTCCCCCACACTTGCCAAGATATGGTACTACCTCTTAAGATTGCCTCCTGGGGTCCACCAGAATTATGGATAAAAATTTGGGAGAAAGGAGAGGAACTAGATGGGGCTAGGGAGAAGGATAGCATGAAGCAGTTGAAAAGTGCAGGCTCTGGGTAGCCTCTGACGCCCTCTTAGAACAAATATGTCAGTGGGGTCCTCAAGGATGATGCCACGAATCTATGATCCTTTGTTTCAGGTTTAAAGTAGATTCATAAAACTAAAAAAAAAAAAAATCCTGCCTATAGCTTCTGCAAGTGAAAAGACAGGCTGAGTGGTACATGGGAAAGCATTAAATGCATTGGTTTGTATTCCTACAGATCATGAGGCCATGGGAGTTTTGAGCTTTGGAATGAGAAAAGGAAACCAATTTAACATCTTCTAACAAAAAACTTGTCCCATTCAAAGGAAAGTTGGCAAATCTTACATTCAGAATGTAATTTTATTTCTAGAATGTATTAAGTATGACAGCAGACAAAATGCTTTTCTCCATGTGATTACTATTCAAAGCCATTATACATAAACAGTGCCTGCATCTCATGCAGTCCCCTGATGAGATATAAAACAGGCATTGTACAGAATGAAATAGTTGCAATTCTTGGAAAACATGGATCCTTGATATACCAAATTGCCCTGAGGATGAGGAAGAAAATGAATACAAGTAGTCAGAATAAAGGTGAAAGTGGTTTCAACACATTTTTAATAGTTATGATAAAGCTTTTTATTTACATTAGGTTATATTTTTCATTTTGAAATATTAGAACTAAAACTTTAAAAAAGAAGAAAAAACACCCATAATGCTTGCACATTATATCACTTTTTAGAATTTTGGTTTTTGTGTTTCCAATCTTATATGCTTGTCCTCTTATATAATTGTAATCTTATGTACAATTTCATTCACTGGTTTTTTCCAATGCTTAATTTCCTGGGTTATTATATAGTTTCCAAAAAGGTGTCATTAATGGTCCCCTATAATTACTGAGTGGATAAAGCATAGTTTATAACCTCTTCCTTAATATAGAACATTTAAGTTCTTAATGTGAATGATATTAAATTTCATTAAAACTTTACATCTCTTGCATTGGCATATCTATTTAATCAGATAATATAATTAATTACATTAATAAATGTCTTTTTTTTAAAGATTTTATTTATTTATTTGAGAGAGAGAGAATGAGAGAGAGAGAGCACGAGAGGGAAGAGGGTCAGAGGGAGAAGCAGACTCCCGGCCGAGCAGGGAGCCCGATGTGGGACTCGATCCTGGGACTCCAGGATCATGACCTGAGCTGAAGGCAGTCGCTTAACCAACTGAGCCACCCAGGCGCCCGTACATTAATAAATGTCTTGATTTTAAACCATCCTTGCATTCCTGATATAGATTCTACTTTTTTATGATGTATTCTGAATGCCATTTGCCACAGTTTTATTTGGAATTTTTATATCAATATTCATAAATATGATTGATTTAAGCAGACATACCAAGGTAGCCTGTTTTCCTTGCAATCTCATGGTTCCCTTGTTAGAGATATCACCCACTTTGTAATTCTATAAGCTTTAACAAATTACTTAGCTTTTTAAAAATATGTCATTTGGGGCGCCTGGGTGGCTCAGTTGGTTAAGCGACTGCCTTCGGCTCAGGTCATGATCCTGGAGTCCCGGGATCGAGTCCCACGTCGGGGTCCTTGCTCAGCAGGGAGTCCGCTTCTCTCTGACCCTCTTCCCTCTCGTGCTCTCTATCTCTCATTCTCTCTCTCTCTCTCAAATAAATAAATAAAATTTTTTAAAAAAATATGTCATTTGGGTATTATATGTAAGTGACGAGTCCCTGGTTGAGATGCTTCTCAAAAGTAAGATAAACAGGGAGGCGGAGCAAGATGGTGGAGGAGTAAGAGACCTAGATTTCGTCTGGTCTCAGGAATTCAGCTGAATAGGGATCAAACCATTCTGAACACCTACGAACTCAACAGGAGATCAAATAGGAGAGTAGCAACAACTCTCTGAACAGAGAAGCGACCACTTACTGGAAGGTAGGACGTGCAGAGAAGTGAATCCGAGGCGATATTCGGGAGGATAGACGGCGGGGGAGGGGCCTCTGCCGGCCGATTCTGGCAAGTGATAGAGTCGCGGAGCACAAAATCGGAACTGTTCGAAGTCGGCTCCGCTGAGGGACGTGG
>NW_027400062.1:0-6253 GCF_003265705.2 Callorhinus ursinus
GTCAGCTCTGCTGCCAAGAATTTGTGGGTATTCAGAGAATCAGGAATGTGACCTCCTTCTTTTGGCTCATCCTATCACCTCAGGGTAAACTGTCAATGGGGAGCTCAACGTTGTTAATTACGTGAAGTACTTGCTACTATTAGAGAACAAAAAATGTCCAGAGAAGATGCGATAAATATGGAAGTGAAAAAATATACAAGGAAAGCAGGAAATATCTATAAATCATATCAGGAGTTCTCTGTGGATTAGAAAAAGCAAACAATATGAACATGGTCATTTATAACCTTATGAGACTATATCCTCAAACATATGTGTTGAAATCTCATATGTGAGAGACAGAATCAGAGTAATGGGAGAGAAAGAGAGAATGTGCAACAGAGAAAAATGATTTTTCTGTAATAAATTCATAATTCGTAAAGTCTTCAGAGCACATGGAGGGACCTGTCTGTAAGGACCACAGAAGACGGAGAAATCAAGGTGAAAAACCAAGATGCTCCAAATACTGCCCATAAGCCCACATCCAGCTTCTCTGTCATCCTCCTCCTTCCCATGAGGAATTCAGATCTGGATGGTGGTTGGTGGGCTCATCCTGGGGCTAGGACCCCTGAAGGGGCCCGTGTAGTAGGGTCTCCTTGTCTCACTCAGGTGGTGTGGGAATGGAACGCCAGAACTTCCCTTCCCAACTCAGATTAATGTGTTCCTCCCTAGAACCATCTGTGCTCAGGGTGAGTAAAGGACCATGTGGGTTGGATTTTACATGTTATTTTCTTATTTAAATTCAATTAGCCACGGTTTGGCTATCAATATGGATGGGACTGGAGGAGCTTATGCTAAGTTAAATAAATCAAGCATTGGAAGTCAATTATCATATGGTTTCACGTATTTGTGGAACGTAAGGAACAGCATGGAGGACATTAGGAGAAGGAAGGGAAGAATGAAGGGGGGGAAACCGGAAGGAGAGATGAACCATGAGAGACTATGGACTCTGAGAAACAAACTGAGGGTTTTAGAGGAGAGTGGGTGGGGGGATGGGTTAGCCTGGTGATGGGTATTAAGGAGGGCACATACTGCATAGATCACTGGGTGTTATACAAAAACAATGAATTGTGGATCACTGCATTGAAAACTGGTGATGTCTTGTGTGGTGACTAACATAACATAATAAAATTAAATTAAAAAATGAATTCAATTAGCCAACATATAGTAAATAATTACACTCAGATGTAGTGTTCAACAACTTATCAGTGGCATATAAGCATTTCTGTTCCGTGGATGGAAATAGAAGGTATTATGCTGAGTGAAATGTCAATCAAAGAAAGATAATTATACAGTTTCACTCATATGTGGACTATAAGGAATAGTGCAGAGGATCATAGGGGAAGAGAGGGAAAACTGAATGGGAGTCATCAGACAAGGAGACAAACCATGAGAGATTCTTAACTATAGGAAACAAACAGAGGGTTATGAAAGGGAGGTGGGTGGGGGCATGGCAACTATGTGATGGGCATTAAGGAGGGCTCAGCATGTGATGAGCACTGGGTGTTATATGCAACTGATAAATTATTGAATGCTACATCTGAAACTAATGATGTACTATATGTTTGCTAATTTAATTTAAATAAAATTTTTTTAAAAAAGAAAAAGAAAAGATTATCCACATAACACCCAAGCCCTCTGCCTTGCTGTCCATGCAGATGAGCTTGTTTCCATATGTAAATGCTGAAGTATAGTTCCTAACACCCCCTTTTGTAGATGGAGACTGGTGATTGTATCCATTGCCATCATTTCCAGGACCCCATATCTGATTTGAGAGAGAGAATGACCCAAACTGTGCAAGTAGTTAGGGTCTAGACTCCAGGCCACTGCCTTGTCCTCCAGCCTTGTGAACAGGTAACTCTGCAGGTTGAAATTGCAGCCCACAGTTGGACAGCCTGACAATAGAATACAAGGGAACCTTTGTAAGTTTTCCACATGTTCATCAACTCCAGCACAAACCTTCTCGAGCAACTGGGGCCAGAGAACAGTTCAGCCAGAACTGGAGCCTAGATCACTAGGACCAGGTTCAGTGGGTCCTCACACCACCCAACATGGGGACGCCAAGAACTGGTGACTGTCACCAGGGCTCAGGATCTTTTAATGTCTCCTCTCCCCCCACAGGGATCCACATGCAAATCACCTTGGGTTCTCCCAGAAGAAATCGGCATCACAGGCAGAGGCCAGTGTGCTGGGTCTCCAACCTGCAGACAGCCATGCAGATACTGTGGTCCCTCCTCTGCCTTCTGGCAGCTCCTCTGGGTAAGGGTCTGGGAGCTCTGGGATAGATGGGGGGCCTTTCTGTGGGATGGGACAGACTCACCATTACTCTCTTTGTCCCTAGGTGTCCTGTCTCAACTTACACTTCAGGAGTCAGGCCCAGGACTGGTGAAGCCCTCACAGACCCTCTCTCTCACATGTGTTGTCTCTGGGGGCTCTGTGACCAGTAGTTACTATTGGAACTGGATCCGCCAGCGCCCTGGGAGAGCATTGGAGTGGATGGGGTACTGGACAGGTAGCACAAGTTACAACCCGGCTTTCCAGGGCCGCATCTCCATCACCGCTGACACGTCCAAGAACCAGTTCTCCCTGCAGCTGAGCTCTGTGACCACCGAGGACACGGCCATGTATTACTGTGCTAGAGGCACACTGAGGAGACATCAGTGTGAGCCCAGACACAAACCTCCCTGCAGGGTCACAGGAGGGGCTGGGCTACAGGTACCCCCAGAATCCACCAGGGGGCACTCAGGACTCTGGTGGCACTCAGGTCACCTTGCAGAGCTCAGGTCACCAGGGGGTGCTCAAGAGACAAGGGGCGCTCAAGACACAAGGGGACACTCATGTCACCATGGGGCGCTAATGACCCACCAATACATTTTCAACACCAGAAACAGGTGCAGTTAGAGATTAAATGCATGCTTCCAGTCACAGTTTGGTACTTCCTTTCCATAAAGTAGTTTCCTCAGGGGCCTCTCTAGAATTATAATTTGATTTTACCACCTACATATGTGAAAAGAAAAGTTAGGTGTAATAGGAGAAAACTATATTTCATGTTCAAAAGGCAGAACATCACTTGCACTTGCTTAATCTTTCCCAAATTGATGATTAATTATAGATATTCTGATTTATGTCCATGAAGTTTGTAAAAAGGTTCAGCTGTACTCAACACAACACCACACAGCCCAGTTTACAAGCTATGAGCCTGCATCATAAAGTTCATGCTAGACATCAGGTACAGGTGCATCATGAAGCCAAAGCCAGAAAACAATGGCCCCAGTGCAGGGGAATCATTGTGTGGACACCATGTTCACAGCTTCTATTTAGTTGACATCATCCAGAAACAGAGGGACCCCAACCAAGCTTGGCACAGTTGGTGAATCAGATGATCCAACACACACATAACAAGAGAATATAAAATGCTTATGGACCTCGGGGAATGCCACACAGCATGTCAGAAATGCTTTAATAAATCCAGGAAAGGATATGAAATCAGGGATTTTTTTTTTATTGTGGGTGAGTGCTAGAAATGTCCTGAAGGATCTGAAACATCAAAGGCACACAACCTAGACTTTCCTATGAGATTTCCCATGTGTGGGGAAGAAGATGAAGGAATGAGGCTTCGGGTATCAGTAATGAATCATCAGAAGATAAAGTCTGATGACTAATTCCATGCCAAAACTATAAAAATAAATGAAAGAGAACATAAATGATCAATAAGTGTAGACAACCTGAGTCCCTAGAAAATGAGAATGATAATATGTAAGCAGACAATAATAATAATGAAGCTACTAGAAGTGGACAGGGGTCTTACCCAATGTCTGCAGTGGAAGCTGTCCACTCTCCAAGGTCACCAGCTAGTTCTGAAGGTCTTGTGTTTGCTGTGTGCATGCAGAGACCAGAAGCTTCTACTGGATCCATAAGAATCCTCAGGTTGAGGTAGTGGATGGGAGGAAACTTCCACCTGCAGGGAATAACTAATTGATCCTTCAGTTGCTGATATCAACTCAATGTGTGTGATCTCTACCATCACCATGTTGAAACTTAACACCAATGTGATGGGAGGAGGAGGTGGGGCCTTAGGAAAGCATTAAGGTCAGGAGCGTGCAGCCTCATGATGGGATTAGTGCCCTTATACACCAGGACTGGGAAAGCTCCCGGCCCCTTGACCCCATGTGAGGTGACAGGGCAAAGATGGGCTAAGACATGGGTGCTCTCCAGACACCAAATCTACCTGCATCTTGACATGGGACTTCCCAGACTCCAGAACTGTGGAAATGTGTGTCTGATGTTTAAAACCACCCAGTCCGTGTACATTTTCACAGCAGCTGGAACAGACTAAGACATTAGTGACACATGATCCCAGGCATTTTCTCTGGCATTTCCATAAGATGAGGCTGTGATGACCAATAGGATTTGAGTCTTAACATCTCCTTACAGACTTCTGTTATACTGACTGCCATGGGCTGTGTGCCTCGGTCACTGGATATAATGTTAATACCACATGTCTCCAACCTGAAACCCACCTACATCTGTGACTCTCCATCACAGGTAGAGGGTAGGTTCCCCTTGGCATGTGCATTACTGGAAACCCTCAAGGCACCTACATTACTTGTTTACCCTTTATCTTGTTATTTGTATGCAATCCTTTTTCTAATGGGTCCCTACACAAGCCAGGTAACACCTCTTGATGACAAATTCTATCAACTCTCCTATCCTATTACGTAGTATACACATGATCATACCTCATACTGAAGTTGTTTCAGGGAAGTTAAGTCCACTCATGATGAGTAGTGCAGCTCTGAAATACCAGAAGCAGTGGAGTGGTCCACCTTTGTCCAAACTGAACATGATTTGTACACTTAGCAAACATGCACACCAAGGAATTTATTAATTTTTTATTCTAAGCACTATTTTATTAATTTTATTATGTTATCTTAGTCAACATAAAGTAATTCATTAGTTTTTGATGTGGTGATCCACGATTCATTGTTTGTGTATAACATCCAGTGCTCCATGCAGCACCTGCCCTCCTTAATACCCATCACCAGGCTAACATATCCCCCCACCCCCTCCCCTCTAAAACCCTCAGTTTATTTCTTGGAGTCCATAATCTCTCATGGTTCATCTCACCTTCTGATTCCCCCCCTTCATTTTTCCCTTCCTTCTCCTAATGTCCTTCACGCTATTCCTTATGTTACACAAATAAGTGAAACCATATGATAATTGACTTTGTCTGATTGACTTATTTCACTTAGCATAAGCTCCTCCAATCCCATTCATGTGGATGTAAAAGTTGGGTATTCAGCCTTTCTGATGGCTGAGTAATATTCCATTGTATATATGGACCACATCTTCTTTATCCGTTCATCTGTTGAAGGGCATCTCGGCTCTTTGCACTATTTGGCTATTGTGGACATTGCTGCTATGAACATTGGGGTGCATGTGGCCCTTATTTTCACTACATCTGTGTCTTTGGGGTAAATACCTAGTAGTGTAATTGCTGGGTCATAGGGTAGCTCTATTTTTTTTTAATTTTTTTATTGTTATGTTAATCACCATATATTACATCATTAGTTTTTGATGCAGTGTTCCATGATTCATTTTTTTTTCCTACCACCCAGTGCACCATGCAAAACGTGCCCTCCTCAATACCCATCACCAGGCTAACCCATCCCCCCACCCCCCTACCCTCTAGAACCCTCAGTTTTTCAGAGTCCATCATCTCTCATGGTTCGTCTCCCCCTCTGACATACTCCCCTTTTCTTCCTCTCCTGTTATCTTCTTCTTTTTCTTTTTTCTTAAAATATGTTGCATTATTTGTTTCAGAAGTACAGATCTGTGATTCAACAGTCTTGCACAATTCACAGCGCTCACCGTAGCACATACCCTCCCCAATGTCTATCACCCAGCCATCCCATCCCTCCCACCCCCAACCACTCCAGTAACACTCAGTTTGTTTCCTGAGATTAAGAATTCCTCATATCAGTGAGGTCATGTGATACATGTCTTTCTCTGATTGACTTATTTCACTCAGCATAACACCCTCCAGTTCCATCCACGTCGTTGCAAATGGCAAGATCTCATTCCTTTTGATGGCTGCATAATATTCCATCGTGTATATATACCACAACTTCTTTATCCATTCATCTGTCGATGGGCATCTTGGCTCTTTCCACAGTTTGGCTATTGTGGACATTGCTGCTATAAACATTGGGGTACA
>NW_027400063.1:0-6249 GCF_003265705.2 Callorhinus ursinus
GGCGGGGGCGGGGGGAGGGGGTCCTTGGCGTCCTGGAGAGGCTTTCTGAGCAGAGAAGTGCTCCCAAGGACCCAGGGCCCAGCAGGGGGAGCTGGACTCGCAGGAATCCCGTGGGGGGCGATTCTTTGTGGGGTCATTCATTCATTCCTCCAGCCGAGCTGGCGCCCTCCTTATTTAGAGCTGAACTACTGATAGAAACCATGCAGGGCGGTCTGGTCGGGAGCTGCGCAGAGGTGGGGACATTTCAGAGCAGGAACCCGAATCCATCTCCGGGTCTGAGCCCCGCCCCACCCCTCACTCGCTGGGTTACCTGGAACAGGTGCCTCAGCCTCTCACGGTCCTCTGCAAACCCACGGAGGAGACAAACCCGCCTCGGGGGTTCCTGGGACCTGGGTGCCCCGGGGCTTTCTCCACCAAACCCCCAGGTCGGGGACCGCTTCGTTGTGTCCTGAGGCTGATGGGGGACGAGCACCTGCCAAGCTCAGGCTACCCCGCAGGATTAGTGGAGCCTGTTCTCCGCGGGCCCTTCTGAGACCGAGCAAGTGCCCACATTTAATTCTTAAAAATTCCCACGCACGTTGCCGGCAAGCAGCAGCAGAAGTGACTCACGTTCGAGAGGAAACTGGCGTCAGTGCTCGTGCTGTTTACGCGGTTCGATTCCGCATGTGGTTCGCGTTCTCCGTCTGTTGGCGTGCGTCCCGCATGCGCTCTGCAGAGCCACGGGTGTCGTGCGCTGTGGGGCACCTGGCACGTCGTGAAGGCGGCTCTGCGCACGCAGCCCTTGCGCCCAGCTCAGGACGCAGCCCGCTGTGAGGCACACGCGCCCGCGGGAAGGAGGACTCCGCTGGTAGGGCGGGGGCCCAGAGACGCGCTGGAATCCCAGCAGCTCTCCCGCAGGCAGGGGGCCAGGACGTCCACCAGCACCTGCGTCCCCTGACCTGTGTCCTCCTGGTATCTCCCCGGTGCGCGTGTCTGAGTCCGTAACTGCGGTGTGGAGGTGTGACGGTCTCAGCAGGAGCCAGGCCGCTGCGGTCGCCCGGGTGGGAGAGGTCGTGGCCTGGACCAGCCCAGCAGCAGGGGCCCCGGGAGACTGCAGCAGACCTCCCTGACTGGAGGGGATGAGGCTGGAGAGGGGGAGCGGGACGACCCTCTGGGCACATCACTGTCCCCTCCCGGCCGGGAGTGAAGGAGCGTCCCCTGTGGGTAACCCCGCTCCATCCTCTGTCCTCTGGGACCAGAGACTTCCTGCCACCAACTCCTGACCCCCCTTCCCTGGCAGCCCCCAGGCTCATCAGCGGGGGAAGCGTCAGGTCCACGCTCGCCAGGGCCGAGTCCCCCTGAGCTGCTGGACACCAGTGCTGTTCGGGGCTTCTCAGAGTGCGGACACCTCTCTCTGCAGTGCGCTCCGCAGGCCCTGGTTGCTTTTGGGATCCTGAGGCCGGGCCGTTCTCACCACCTCGTTCCTCGCGTGGCCAGCGCTGGCTCGCCGCAGGAAGCCGCCCGGGGTGAGTGGGGTCTGCTGCGGGGGTGCCCGCCGGACCCAGACCCCTCTCCCAGGAGCCACTTGCAGCTCTGAGATCCCATTAAGCACCACCATTCACCGACAGTTCGTTAATGAGCACCTACTGTGTGCCTGCTAGGCAGCAGGGATGGACTGTGGGTCCCTGAGCACAAGGACCTGAGTCTAGAGGGGAGAGTACTAACCAGACCTGCCCTTGTCAGCTGTGCTGAGGGGGACAAAGGAGGGGACTGCGCAGGGGAGGGGACCTGGGGACGGGCTGGAGCTGAGCCCCGAGGGCTGACCAGGCACCAACCAGGGCAGGGAAGGGCTTGCAGAGGGGGCAGGAGGTCAGGGCCCTTGGGGGCAAGGGGCGAGGTGACCTGGGGACTCACAAGGTCCCGTGAGTCTGGAACGCAGCCTGCTCTGCGGAGGTGGGAGATGCATCCTAGGGTGGGGATCCGGGGCCCAGGGCCCGGTCAGCGTGTGTGTGTGTGTGCGCGCACGCGCGTGTGTGTGTTGGGGGGGCTCCTGCTAATGCAGAGCCCCCGCCCTGTTCTGCAAAACTTGCCCCTGCGCTCCTGGAGCAGGACCCTGCCAGGTCCTGACACCGGGGACGCGGGTGGGGACCCAGGCGGGAGGGGCCTCTGAAAGAGTGGGTGTCCCCGCAGCTCCCGGCTTCCCTGTGGAGTGCCCTCCAGGGGTCCCAGCCCTGGCCAGGCTCCCTGCCCCCACGGTCCTGTCCCACACGGGGTCCTTCTGCTGCGGGCAGCTGGTGGTGGTCCTGCCCTGCCCGGCGTCCGGGGTGCCCGGCTCTGCTCACACCGCTCAGTCCCCCTCCTGGGGTGGAGGCTGCTGCCCAGCTTCCCCCTGCATCTGCTCGTCTCTGCGTGGGCCTCCGTTGGCTGCTCCAGCCCGGGTCCCCCCTCTGCCCTTCCGGCCCTGCCACCATCAGCGTGACCAAGTCCCCACTTCTCTGTCTAGATGCCGGTGTCACCACGCTTGAGGCTTGGGTGCAAAGGGAAAACACAGAAGGGAGGCCTTGACTGTATTGATGATTTTAGAGGTGACCGCGGCCCCCGAGCAGAGTGTGGGGGGTGGGGGGGCAGGGGCGGGAGCCAGCAGGAGATCACATGCCGTTAACCCACAGAGCTGAGGGTGGATGGGAAGGGCAGCAGTGCAGATGGATGAAGGCGGACACCTTCAATACTGTTAGGACGGGAAACCCAGAGCCCTAAAGGGCTCCATCCAGCCCGTTACACAGAAGGAGAAACTGAGGCTCAGAGAGGCTCCATCGCTCCCTCCTCATCCGCCTGGCCTGGTAACCGGGAGAGGGAGCCCCGCCCCCAGTCCAGGGCCGCACCTGCTGGCCCCAAGCCCTCTCTCAAGGCCACCTCCGCAGGTGGTGCCTGGTTGTCTTGACTCTTCCCTGTTTGAGGCCAAATGAAACAAAAATGAGAAATGCAGAAAAAAATTGTGGAGGGCAAAATAGCTTCAGCCACCATCTGTCACTTTGTTTCCCTAGACGTGTCTGTGCACGGAATGTCAATGTCCTGACGTCAGGAAAGCTTCCGTGCTCCAGGCCCCGGGCAGGGGTGGGGTGCATGGGGGAGGGACTCCAGGGACCCCTTTCCTTCAGCCTCCTCCCCAGGGGGACAGGAGGACGCTGCCCTTCCTGGGGTTCCATACAGGTGTATAGGAGCCAGGCCAGCAGGGGGAGGCAGAAATGGAGACCAAATGCCTGGGGTCCCAGAGCTGGGCACCTACCAGCTCAGGGGGGTTGGGGTTTGCCTCCGTGGGGAGTTCAGACCCGCTCCGTCAGTTGTGCAGATGCGGGGACTGCGGAAGCTCTGGGCTCCGCCCAACAGAAAAAAGGCCATCAACCCATTTCCAGTCCATCTGTGCTCTGGGCAGGTGTGCTGTGTCCCAAAGTGGGGAGCCCAGGTGGGAGCGTGGGGTGGGGCCAGGCCGGTGGGCGGGGCTGGAGCAGAGGGGTGGGGCCGGGCAAGGGTGGGGCTAGAGGAGGTGGGCAAGTCAGGGAGGTGGGCGGGGCCAGTAAGCCAGGCCAGTGGGTGAAGCTGATGCGGGGGAGAGGGCGGGGCCAGGCCTGTGGGCGGGGCGGGGCAGAGGGCGGGGCCAGACGGGTGGGGCTAGCACTGCTGCCCCTGCACCTGCATAGTCACTGCCTGCAGGTGCATTCCACCAGCCTTGCTGTTTCCTTACTCCAATCCCGTTCCACTCCCGCTCCTAGGAAATCATAAAACTAGGTTTAATAGTATTTTTTCATTTTAATTGAATTTTTATCTTATTTATTTGAGTGTGTTTGAGACACTAAGATTTCCATCTTAGGAAATCCTTGAAATGTGTTTAATGACTATCTTTTTATTTGGAAGTGTTCTTGCAGAACGTCCATTGCTGTTTAGTGGGCATATATTGTAAATACACATAGACGGCCCTGTGTTACATCTTTCATCCTGTTTATGAGACTTTTAGTTTTACGAATGGTTACGTTTGACACCCGTGCTCCCGTTGCTACGTGTACAGGGCCTCCGTCGTTCCGGCTCGCATCGTCCTCCGAGGCTCGTCCTCCCCACGCTCTCTGTCCACTGTCCCAGGAGGCCGCCAACTCCTGGCCCCCACAACACACTCAGGCAAGCCCCTGCTGCATGTCCCTGTGGGCCCGGGTCCGCATTTCCCCAGGCGTGTGCTGGCCGCGGCCCCTGGGTCGGGGAGTGTGCCGGGTTCCTGTCCGGGCTACCCGCTCCAGCTCCCTCCCCCCACAGGGCACCGCTGTCCCTGGTCCCCGCATCGCTGGCAGCGAAACACCGGCCGGAGCCCGCTGCTAAATCATGGCCAGTCTGTTAGGTGTAACCAGATGTCTCCTTGTTTTCCAGTGATCAGAGCATCTTGGCACATGCTTGTTCGAATTTGACATTTCCTTCCCTAAAGATGATCTGTTTGTATTCTGTTACCCATTTATGGAGATTCTTTTTCTTTTCAATTTACAAACTTACATTTTATCTTTTAGGTGTTGATGACTTGCCAGTTTCAAACATGAATGTAGTCTCCAATCTGTCAGTTGCCTGTTAATTTTGTCCATGATCTCCTTCATTAAACAGACATCCTCATTTTTGATGTAGTAAAATTAAATTCTTATGATCTGGTTTATACTTTTTAAATTTGTTTAAAAACTAGTTCCCAGCCACAAGTTCGCAAATACCCTATACATTCGCCTATTTTATTTCCTGCCCTCTGAGGGCATGAGTCCCCATGGAGCTTGCCTGTGTGGGACTGGGGAGGGATCCAGGCTTGCTTTCCTCAGGGCAGACGGCGAGCTCGCCCACACACTTTGATACAACCCCTCCCCTGTCGCTGTCTGTGAGGCCAACGCCGTCATTTCTCTACAACCGTCATGTAAACGTGCTACGTTGTCTGTTGGTCTTGCTGAAATGTTCTAGTTTTTGTTGACTGTGCTCCTTCGAGGGAAACAAACCAAAGCTACAGTCATCATCAACAGGGACAGTGTGCCCGCGCTCTGACTCCAGCAGCACCGGGTGTAGGGCCCACAGGCCTGCTGCCTTGGGCCTGGTGCCCAGAAGCAGGTGCTGCGGTGAGGCCCCAGGAGCCGGTGATGTGGTCAGGAGGCACTCTCGGGGAGCCTGGGGAGGGACGGGGAGCCATTGAGCCAAGTCCTCCATCAGTGGCCTCATGGCCCAGGGCTGTCCTGAACGGAAGCTCAGGACCGGGGTCAGACCCCACAGCTGTCATACCCAGCACTGGTTGAGGTCTGGCTGTAAGGCTCTGGGCAGGGAATGTGGGGGTGGCATTCCGTGGCATTTGCCAATTTTCTGTGGTGTACACAGTTTTACCATGACTGATTTTAAGCTACCAGCTGGCTCACATCTTTCCTAAACATTCCCAGTGTAAAAGTCGGTTCTGACACATTGGTAGGGGCCAGCTGCAGTGCCCCACTAGCCCCAGGCCTTTCCAGCACCCCGGGAAGTGGGCACATCGGGCTCCGTGGCCCCAAAACCATCGTGCCACGGTGTGCTGAAGCTGGCATGAGATGGGGGGACACAGCCAGGGGTGTGCGTGCGAGCTGGGGGGCTGCAGCTTCTCATCCCGCGGCTGTGCCCCTAGGGCTGCTCACACCAGCTTCTGAGAGCAGACTGTGAGCTTGTGGGTGGCTGTGCTGGAATCGTTACACCGGGGAAATTGGCAGCTCTTCACGTCAGGTGCGACCCTGGAGAGCTGCTTGTCACACGGCCCCCAGCACAGGAGCCTCCGTGTCCTCTCCCGTAGACGAGGAATCGGGGCTGGGCCCTGCGCCGGGGACCCAGAGGGATTAGATGAGGTTACAGGACCAGGCTCCTAGCTCAGTGCCAGAAAGCTGCATTCACGTGTGTCTGCTGCCGGCCCCCATCCCGTCATGGTTACGAAATGTACCAGCCAGAGCCCTGCGTTCTGGAGACAGGCAGGGGGACGGTCCGTGTTCACAAGGAGCATCGGGGCCTGAGCTGGACTCGGACCCAGACCTCTCTGGTCTGAAGCAGCCTTGCCAACTCCCAGAACTCAGGGTCCCAGCTGCTGAGACACAGGTGTGAGATGGGCAGGGGTCCCTGAGGCACCTCCTCCCCAGTGCAGGGGAGCATGTGAGGAAGGCGGCTCACCCGAGGTAATGGGCTCTTCTTCCTAGAGCTGGGACCAGGTCACAGGGCAAGAGCAGGGAAGAAATGAGGGATCCAGGGATC
>NW_027400064.1:0-1244 GCF_003265705.2 Callorhinus ursinus
TGAAACTGGACCATTTCCTTCACCACAGACAAAAATAGACTCCAAATGGTGGAAAGACCTAAATATGAGACAGGAGTCCATCAAAATCCTAAAGGATAACACACGCAGCAACCTCTTCATCCTCAACCACAGCACCATCTTCCTAGAAACATTGCCAAAGGCAAGGGAAGCAAGCACAGAAATGAAGTATTGGGATTTCATCAAGAATAAAAGCTTTTAAACAGCAAAAGAAACAGTCCACAAAACCAAAAGAAAACCGACAGAATGGGAGAAGATATTTACAAGTGACTTATCAGATAAAGGGCTAGGATCCAAAATCTGTAAAGAACGTATCAAACTCAACACCAAAGAACAAATAATCCAATCAAGAAATGGGCAGAAGACATGAACAGACATTTTTCCAAAGAAGACATTCAAATGGCCAACAGACACAGGATAAAGTGCTCAACATCACTCGGCATCAGTGAAATCCAAATCAAAATTTCAATGAGATACCACCTCACACCAGTCAGAATGGCTAAAAGTAACAAGTCTGGAAATGACAGATGTTGGTGGGGATGCGGAGAAAGGGGTACCCTCCTACACTGTTGGTGGGAATGCAAACTGGTGCAACCACTCTGGAAAACAGTATGGAGGTTCCTCCAACAGTTGAAAATAGCGTTACCATAGGATCCAGCAATTGCACTAATGGGTATTTACCCCAAAGATACAAATGTAGGGATCCGAAGGGGTATGTGCACCCCAATGTTTATAGCACCAATGTCCACAATAGCCAAACTGTGGAAAGAGCCAAGATGTCCATCAACTTTTGAATGGATAAAGAAGATGTGGTATCTATACACAATGGAATATTATGCAGCCATCAAAATGAATGAGATCTTGCCATTTGCAACAATGTGGATGGAACTGGAGGGTGTTATGCTGAGTGAACGAAGTCAATCAAAGAAAGACATGTATCATATGACCTCACTGATATGAAGAATTCTTAATCTCAGGAAACAAACAGAGTGTTGCTGGAGTGGTCGGGTTTGGGAGGGATGGGGTGGCTGGGTGATAGACATTGGGGAGGGTATGTGCTATGGTGAGTGCTGTGAATTGTGCAAGACTGTTGAATCACAGATCTGTACTTCTGAAACAAATAATGCAGTATATGTTAAGAAAAAAGAAAAAGAAGAAGATAGCAGGAGGGGAAGAATGAAGAGGAGTAAGTCGGAGGGGGAGACGAACCATGAGAGATGATGGAC
>NW_027400064.1:1344-6248 GCF_003265705.2 Callorhinus ursinus
GGTGATTAACATAACAATAAAAAATTTAAAAAAAGAAAAAAGAAAAAGAAAGTTGAAAGTGGCAATGATGATGTAACAAAAGGTGATCCATTGTTCTTAACTGCAAATCAGAAAGGAAAGCAAGTAGCAGATACATGTTTCTACTCTTAAATTCAACATGGACAACTCGTTTCACCCCAAACACCATCTATCATGGTAAATTCATGTGGGTAATTTGAATGTATTCCTCTTAAAGTTTTGTTCATAATAAATGTATAAATTTGGCTGTCATCCATTGTTTAGAAGCTATATTCATTACATGTTTATTCATGTCTTATTCTTGTGCAATATTATGTAGTATAATAAAACAAATTCCATGAAATTTTTTTCTTTACCTTTAAAGGGTTAGTGCTTTTTCCAGGTTTGTTGAGCACTATTGCAGAATTACAGCCCTGAACTTAGCTCTGGTTTTCTCGGCTGGGTCCTAACACTGAGGAAAGAGCTGGATAGGGGTAATTGGTCTGTGTCACAGAGGAGGACACGGCCAGGATCCCTCCCCCAGCAGTAACAAACAGGAGCCCATGTGGGGACACAGGAAGCAGCAAAAAAGGAGCACAGGCTGGCTCTCTGGTCTCCACACGGGCAGAGGAACAGGTTCACGGCCAGCACTGCCTTCGCTGATGGGCTCCAGCAGGTTGGGTTTCCGCGAGTTCAGGAAGTGTATTCATGAGTTTCAAGCTCCCAAAATTGGGCAGTTAGGCGCTGTCCCCTCTGTGGGCCACCTGCCACCTGTCTGGGATGGTCTACAGAAATAAGTGCTCCATCTGGATTATCCGGGAGAGGTCGGAGACCTTACTTTCTGGATGGCCCCTCAGCTCCAACCTGTTCTGACCTATATCACTTAGAAACACCTTCTTTGAAAAACTGAGCAGCTTGTGTCCTTGACTGCGCAGGGAGTCCATGTTGGAGCCATGGTCCACATTTAGTGGGCCATGCTTTTGGCCTGACACAGCCAGGGAGGGAACCCTTTTTGCAGGAAAATGTATATTGTAGAATTTCTTGGTGGGTCAGACCAAACCCTCAAGTACAAGTTCTGGATAAAGTAATGTGTCACATCAGGGGTTGGCAAACTGTGACCCGCGGGCCAATTCTAGCCCACTGCCTGTTTTTGTAAAAAAAGAAGTTTTATTGGTACATAGCCACACCCATTTGTCTTCATTTTGTCTGTGCCTACCTTCCTGCTATCATCACAATTAATGAGTTGCTACAGAGATCTATGGCCTGCTTAGCCTAAACTATTTTCTTTCCAACCCTTTACGGAAAATGTTTGCTGGCCCTTGCATTACAGGAATAAAAGGAAAATAACCCCTTTCCAGGAGACCCTGGGAGGGTCCCCACACAATCACAGTACAGGGTACATTCCATTCCTGCCCTGGCTCTCAGATTGTGAGGCAGTCAAAAACTCTTTGAGCTCTCCTTGCAAAATAAATTCAGACTTTGCAAAAGGAATGAGAGCAACCAAGTGATCGCTTTTTCCTAGAGGTTATGAGGTGGTCAACTATGTGGGCTATAGGGCTGGTAGGGCAAGCTCAAATGCATCCATCACTGGCTGAGTGAACCCAGGCAGTTAGTTGCCTGACCCTCCCGCTCTGTGCCTTGGTTTCCTTCTGTGTAAGATGAGGACAAGAAAAATGCCTATCTTATTGGGCTTTCATAGAGAGGAAATAAGTTCAGAGTAAAGTGCTTAGAACCTGATCTGACACATATTAAGTGTTCAGTAGACATGAAAATTCCTGAGTTGGAGGGACCTCGGAGGGGGCACTGTCATTACTGTCTATTGGAAGAGGAAGTTGAGATCCAGAGATAAGGTGACCCTCTCCATCTGTGAGATAAGAACTTTCTTATTCCCATTTTACGGATGGGGAAAACAGATGAAACAACCGGGAGGTTCTGGAACTCCAATTTTTCCAGCACCTTGCCCAGCCCATGGAAGGCCCCAAAACACACCCTCCACTGCCACTTCACACAGCTCCATGTATGGATCCATTTGGAAGAAATGCAGCACTTTGGGGTCCTAGGACAGAGGAGTTCTGGAGCAATTCATACCTGGAAAATGCCTCTGGAACAAATTCTCCAGCTGAATTAACTGGTATAAGCCAGAACTTCTCTGGCTGCCCTTCTTCTCTTGGGTCTGGTATTGCAATGGGTCCATCTAGCGGTCAAAGGCAAGAATTTCCAACCATCAAGCTTCTGGAAAGCAGCACAGCTAGAGAGCTGATAGTCTGTGTCCAGTCTTGCTGACCGCTATCTCACCAGGTCAAGAGACAGACAAACTGGCCAGGCACTGGCCTTGGGGCTACCTGGGGGTGGACGTGTTCGAGAATGTACTAAGGAAGAAGGACCTTTACAGTGACCACTGCTCCCTACTCAGATAGGTACTCATTCTTTCAGAGCCTCTGTATCCCTGTTCAACCAGAAGCAATTTTGCCCCCAAGGGGACATTTGACCATGTCTGGAGATGTCTTTCGTTGTCATGATCGGGAGATGCTAGGGGCATCCTGTGGGTAGAGGCCAGGGATGATGCTTACACCTGCAATGCTCAGGACAGCCCCCACTACAAAGAACAATCCAACCCTAGATGCCAATAGTATCAATCTGCTGTTAAGAAACCCAACTAGGGGGAGCAAGATGGTGGAGGAGTAGGAGACCTGGACTTCATCTGGTCTCAGGAGTTCAGCTGGATAAGGATCAAACCATTCTGAATACCTATGAACTCAACAGGAGATCGAAGAAAAGAATAGCAACAACTCTCTGAACAGAAAAGCAACCACTTTCTGGAAGGTAGGATGTGCAGAGAAGTGAATCCGAGGCGATTTTGGGGGGGATAGAGGGGGGGGGGGGGGCTCCGTCAGCCAATACCAGCAAGTGATAGAGCCCCAGAGCACAAAATCGGAAATTTTAGAAGTCGGCTCCGCTGAGGGACGTCGCTCCAGTGGCTAAGCGGGGGGTGGAACCCTCGCGGGACAGTGTGGTCTCAGGACACTTGGGGTCACAGGAAGACTGGGGTTGCCTGAGTGCGGCAGAGCTCCCAGGTGTCGGAGCAGGGAAGCCGGCTGCAGAGACGGAGCCCACTCTCAGCTCGGGGTTGCCATAAACCGTGATCTGCAGACAGTTGGGCCACTGCTCCTCCGGTAGGTACCCAAAAAGCTGCAGATATGGGAAGACTCCCATTCCTCCCCCAGAAGGGGTGGCGTGGGAACGCACCACAGGGATCTGCTGGGTTTGGAGACTCCACATGGGGTCGGGTGCCAGAAATAAAAATACTCAGTCACAGGCCAGGTGAGCACAGAGTGCAGCCAGAGACCAGGGAGATGGGACTGATGGACTGCTTTTCTCTGGGGGCTCACTGAGGAGTGGGGCCCCAAGTCCTCAGCTCCTCCCGGCTGGAGATTGGGAGGCTGCCATTTTCACTCACGTCCTCCAAAACGGTAGGGAAAGCTTGCAGGGAACAAAAGCTCCTGATAGCAAACCCGAGCAGATTATTTAGCCCAGACCAGCAAGGGTGGGGCAATTCCACCTCATTCCGCAAAGACATTTGGGAACCATGGCAACAGGCCCCTCCCCCAGAAGATCAGCAAGAACGGCCAGCCAAGACCAAGTTTATCGATCAATGAGAATGGCAGAACTCCAGCGCTAGGGAATACTGCACATAGAATTCATGGCTTTTTTTACCATGATCCTTTAGTCTTTCAAAGTTAATTTTTTTTGAATTTTTCTTTTTCCCTTTTTCAACCAACATCTTATCAATCCCCTTTTTAAAAAACATTTTTATTTTTAATTTTTAGAGTCATATTCTATCCCTTCATAGTAGTTACCCTTATTTTTGGCATATATATGTAAGTTGTTCTCTCCTTAAAATTTTGAGATACAGTTTCTTCTAACAGATCAAAATATACTCTAAAACTCTAGTGTATGGCTTTGTTCTAGTCTCCTGCCTGATCATAATCTCTCCTTTTTTTTCTTTTTTTTTTTAAATCTTCTTTCTTTTTTCAAACAAATTCTTATCAATTCCTTTTATAAAATTTTTTATAATTTTCATCTTTACAGTCATATTCCTTCCTTCCTCGTATCAACCCTTATTTTTGTACATATATGTTGTTTGTTCCTTAAAATTTGGGGAGGCACTTTCTTCTAACAGACCAAAATATAAGGAAAATCTAGTGTGTGGCACTGATCTATTCACCAGTCTGAACATATTTGATCATATTCTGTTTTCTTTGTTTTGTTTTGTTTGTTTATTATCTTTTTTTTCTTTTACTTTTTTCCTTCTTTCCCTTTCTTTTCCCCCGGCTTCGGGTCTTTTCTGTCTTGTTGAGAGTATATTTTCTGGGGACCTTGTTAACCTGTTGACATTTTCTTCTCTCATTCATCTATTCTTCTCTGGACAAAATGAAAAGATGGAAAAAATAACCTCAACAAAAAGAACAAGAGGCAGTACTGACTGCCAGGGACCTACTCAATATGGACATTAGTACAATGTTGGACCTAGACTTCAAAATCATGATTTTAAAGATACTAGGTGATCTTGAAAAAAGCATGGATGTTATTAGAGAAAATCTGGAGAAATAAAAGAACTAAAATCTAACCAAGTCGAAATCAAAAAGGCTATCAATGAGGTGCAATCCAAAATGGGGGCGCTAACTGCTAGGATAAATGAGGCAGAAGAGAGAATCAGCGATATAGAAGCCCAAATGATGGAAAATAAAGAAGCTGAGAAAAAGAGCAATAAACAACTACAAGATCACGAGGGCAGAATTCGAGAGATAAGCAATGTGATAAGACGAAACAACATTAGAATAATTGGGATCCCAGAAGAAGAAGAAAGAGAGAGAGGGGCAGAAGGTATATTGGAGCAAATAATAGGA
>NW_027400065.1:0-6245 GCF_003265705.2 Callorhinus ursinus
TTTGTCCAGAGGAGAATAGATGAATGAGAGAACAAAATGCTAACAGGGTAAAAAAGGCCCCAGAAAATATACTCTAAACAAATCAGAAAAGACCTGAAGCCAGGGGAAAATAAAGGGAAAGAAAGAAAAAGAAAAAGAAAAAGATAAAAACAAACAAAAACAGAACAAAACAAAAAAAAAACAGAATATGATCAAATATGATCAGGCTGGTGCATAGATCAGTGCCACACACTAGATTTTGGGTGTATTTTGGTTTGTTAGAAGAAAGTGCCTCCCAAAATTTTAAAGAAAGAAAAACTTATATATGTACAAAAATAAGGGTTGATATAATAAAGGGATGGAATATGACTGTAAAGATGAAAATTATAAAAAATTTTATAAAAGGAATTGATAAGTTGTTTGAAAAAAGAAAGAAGAAGATTTAAAAAAAAAAAGAGAGAGAGAGAGAATGTGATCAGGCAGGAGACTAGAACAAAGCCATACACTAGAGATTTAGGGTATATTTTGATCTGTTAGAAGAAACTGTATCTCAAAATTTTAAAGACAGGACAACTTATATATATATACATATATGCCAAAAATAAGGGTAACTAGTATGAAGGGATAGAACATGACTCTAAAAATGAAAAATAAAAATGTTTTTTAAAAAAGGGATTAATAATATGTTGGTTGAAAAAAGGGAAAAAGACAAATTCAAAAAAAAAGACAGTTAAAAAAATTAACTTTGAAAGACTAAAGAATTATGGTAAAAAAGCCATGAATTCTATGTGCAGTATTCCCCTAGCGCTGGAGTTCTGCCGTTCTCATTGATCGGTAAACTTGGTCTTGGCTGGCTGTTCGTGTTGATCTTCTGGGGGAGGGGCCTGTTGCCATGGTTCCCAAATGTCTTTGCCGGAGGTGGAATTGCCCCGCCCTTGTCGGTCAGGGCTAAGCAATCTTAGCTCAGAGAAAAGCAGTCAGTCACTCCCGTCTCCCCGGTCTCTGGCCGCACTCCGTGCTCACCCAGCCTGTGACCCAGCGTTTCTATCTCTGGCACCCGACCCCGTGTGGAGTCTCCAAACCCAGCAGATCCCTGTGGTGCGCTCCCGCGCCGCTCCTCCTGGGGGAGGAAGGGGAGTCTCCCCGGATCTGCCACTTGTTGGGTCCCTGCTGGAGGAGCCGTGCCCCGGCTGGGCCGCAGATCACAGTTTATGGCAACCCCGAGCTGAGAGCCCGCGCCTCGGCTCCGTCTCTGCAGCCGGCTTCCCCGCTCTGATACCTGGGAGCTCTGCCGCCCTCAGGCTCCCCTGGTCTTTGTGTGACCCCGAGGGTCCTGAGACCACACTGTCCCGGGAGGATTCCACCCCCCCGCTTAGCCACTGGAGTGACATCCCTCAGCGGAGCCGACTTCTAAGAGTTCCGATTTTGTGCTCCGCGGCTCTATCACTTGCCAGAAGCGGCCGCCGGAGGCCCCCTCCCCCGCCGTCTATCCTCCCAAATATCGCCTCGGATTCACTTCTCCGCACATCCTACCTTCCAGTAAGTGGTCGCTTTTCTGTTCACAGAGTTGTTGCTATTCTTTTCTTCGATCTCCTGTTGAGTTCGTAGGTGTTCAGAATGGTTTGATCCCTATCCAGCTGAATTCCTGAGACCAGACGAAATCCAGGTCTCCTACTCCTCCGCCATCTTGCTCCGCCCCCTGGCAACAGCTATTAAGCACCTACCATGTGTCAGGCTTTGGGCAGGTGATGTGAACAAGAAAAGCTGGAGCCTGGTCTCTTGGACCAGTTTACATTCTGCTAGAGAAGACAGTTAATAAACAAGTAAATGGAAGAAAAAGCAAGATGATTATGTACAAAGAACATAAACAGGGTGTTGTATGAGAGAATGATAAACAGGATGTTAAGGGAAGGCGAATGTGAGAAGAACATGAAGGAGCCTGCCATGAGATCCTGATGAGCAGGATCATCAGAAGCAAGTGCAAAGGCACTCTTGGCCTTCAAAGAACAGAGTAGGAGGCCTGTGAGACTGTGGAATAGTGTGCCAGGTTCTCTCCTCACTTTTACTTCATTTCTTCATGAATCTATTTTGCCTTGGCTTTTCAGCAGCATTCAAACATAATTTCTATTATTTGTACAAACATCGTTTTCTCTGGGACATCTTCCCAGACTTAACTAACCAGGTTAAGTCTCCCGTGATAAGCTTCAATGCCCTGTGCACCTCACTGATACAACTTATCCCTGCCTGTATACCCACCACACTGAAAATGCCATAGGAGCTGTCACTCATCATTTTATTACCAACCCAGCCCACTGTTTGGCATTGAGTGGGTGCTCAGTAAGTGTTTTAATGAATTAGTTAGTTAGAGCTATGGTACATAAGCCTGGAAAGTTACATTGAGTTCACAATGAAAAAAATCTAAAATGCCAGGCTGGAAAATCTATGCTTGACTGAGTACACTACATGGATCCACAGGGAATCTTTGAACTGGAGAGCAGTGTAATTGGAACTGGGCTCTTGAAGGACACTTCTGGAACCACATAAAGAGAAGATTGGAAGATGAGTGGCATGGAGGATGGGAGACCGGTGAGGTGACTATTTCAACAACCTGGGTGAGAGATACTGGGAACCTGAATTCGGCTGATGGCATAAATAACGAAATGGAAAAGAATAAGACACATTGTAGAAGCTGGATCCGTGGAACATGGCACATAATAAACATTAGGGAAGCCTAAAGACAACCCAAATTTCACATTCTAGGTGGTGACATTAACCAAGGGGCAAAAAGTAGAAGATGGAGCAAAAGTGAAGGATTACTCTTAAACATCTTGAGCTTTTGGTACTGAAAGAAAATCTAAGTGGGGATGGCCAGCAGGTAATTGGAGAAAACGCCCTTGCAGAACTTGGAAGGGAAGTAAGGGCAAAAGATACCAGCTTGGACATACTCTCCAGAGAGGTCACCGAAAAAAAAAATAGCAGGGGAGACTTGCTTTGACAGAGCATCTTAAGGATAATTTCAGTCAAGTTGGGGGGAGAAAAAACGGACCAGACCAAAAAAAAAAGACATTAGCTCAGTCCTTGCAGGAAATATAAGGGAATGTTGGAGGCAGGAGGTGGGAGAGAAGAAAGGCTAGAGGGAGCAGCTAGGAAACAAGTCCAATACCAAGAGAAGGCATCAGAAAGGAAAGCCCATTGCAGTTCATTGACATTTGTTCAGTTTGCAAAGTTGAGTTTGGTTCATCTCAAGAAAAAATGAAACATCCAGGTTGAGGATTGTACCCTAAACCTGTTGTGCTATATTCTAAAAGGAAGATTTGGCTAATGTTTGCAAGTTGGCCATTGTTCAAGAAAAACACAGATAAGGATTTTATATTTGCATAGCACCCAAAAGTTTTTCTGTAATGGCACCGACATAAAACTAGAATGTTCATCTGAAACACAAGGGTAACTGGAATAGAATGCTCCTCGCACAAGGAGACCCACCAGGAAACTCCATGCCCGGGACCCCACAAAGCTGAACTGAGAGAGGAGACGATCAAGGTCTCGGCAAATCAGGGTGTCCCAGCACATCGGTTCTGGTCTACACCAGAGTTCTGGTCTACACCACCACAAGGGACATGTCTGGATTTCACTACTGGTCCTGCCAGATAGAAATGGGAAACAGCCCCTGCAAATGTATCATTTATTAAAAGATTGAGACACTTCCATGTCAGTTGGCAAATAGCCACTACTCTCTACCCTAAGTCCTACCGACTCCCTCTCCGTGATGCCCAACCCCTTCTACCAGGACCCACTCCCCCATTTGTCCCAGAATGGAAGTGGGTGTGTGGGTAGGTGCGTAGTAATTCTCCATACCTTTTAAACCCTCTCCAATGTGCTGAGGAAGTAGTTTATTTGCCAAAGACAAAGATCCTACCCAAAATAAAATTTAAAGTCTATTCAGATGAGTTGAGCTTGACCATTTCAATGTGACCAACAAAATCTCCCAACTAAGAACAACCATCAAAGCCACAAAATGTCACTACCTAGTGACAAAAACAGTCAATAAGCTTTATGCTTGGGACAAGCATTCCAAACATTCCTGATAATTGCTGCCCAGAATCCAACTGTCATACCAGATCAGTGCTCCCTGTTCAGTATAACCGAAAAAATGACTAAGTAGCTGGAATTATTAAAGCCTGTAACTTGCAACTCTGTTCAAACAACTGGAAAAGGTTGCACAAGAGCAATTTGGGTCCCTTTCTCACTGGGACAAATGCAAACACTGACTTGCACTAAAAGAATTAGTGTTCTGACACATGATTTTTGGGGGCAGGACTAGGCAGAGCTGAAGACAGGGGGAGTGAGGCTGCCCTAAGCCACAATGAGGAGTTTCCAGCCAAAGTAGCACAGCGACCAGAGCCCCAAACTAAGGTTCTCTTAACAATTATGCATCTAGGGGCACCTGGGTGGCTCAGTTGGTGGAGTGTCTGCCTTCAGCTCAGATCATGATCCCAGGGTCATGGGATAGGATCGAGCCATGCGTCGGGTGTCCTGCTCAGTGGAGAGTCTGCTTCTCCTTCTCTCTCTGCCCCCTGCTTGTGTTGTCTCACTCTCTCTCGGGCTCTCTCACTCTCTCTCAAATAAATAAATGAAATCTAAAAAAAAAAATAAAACAAAATAAAAGTTACACATCTAATTAACCATGTGATCATAAGTTTGCGCCTTCCTGGAGATTACCTCCTTTATTCATAAATGTCCAATGTATTTGGGTTTTAAAAATACAACGTATGTTAATGTATCAGAATCAGGTCTGTCACTGCTCACCTTTCAGGAGCCGTGGTACTAGCTTCCTGACTGTTCTTGCTTCCTCTTCTCCTCTCTCAGCAGCACCCTTGAACTTGATGTCCCACCCACCTGGAATCCCCTAGGTATTTGCACTAGAAGTACCTATTTATCATTCTGATTACCTTCTATCCATTCCATTTCATGCACAGAATACATGTGCTCTCCCCCACCACCATTGCCTATCGTTCCCTAACCACTAACCTGTTTTGCTTCCTTTATAACATTCATGCCATCTGAAATTATCTTCTTTGTTGGTCACCTCATCTCACTGGAATATAGGTTTTAATACAGAAACCTAGAAGAGTGCGTCCTAAATGAGTGGATGAATTTAAATGTGTCTTTGTCATTTATAAAGGGGAAGGAGAATGGGAAAATGACATCAACTCCTTGAGAGCAGTGATTTTTGGCAGATTTGTCTACTATTCTAGCTCTAGCACCAGTGCAGGCCCAGAGCTGGTGCTCAATAGATACTCCTTGAGGGACTGCTTTTTTCCTCCTCAAGCCATCAACCACATCTCCCAGTGGTCCTGCAGAGGGTGCGAGGTCTGGGCCTGGCTGGAATTTCCTAGGGCAAAGCCGCCAGCACTATCCCATGCAGTAGTATTTGCAGAAGGACTTATTTTTTTTTAATTTTTTATTGTTATGTTAATCACCATATATTACATCATTTGTTTCGGTGTACTGTTCCATGATTCATTGTTTGTTCATAACACCCAGTGCTCCATGCAGAATGTGCCCTCTTTAATACCCATCACCAGGCTAACCCATCCCCCTCCCCTCCTCCCCTCTAAAAAACCTCAGTTTGTTTTTCAGAGTCCATCATCTCTCCTGGTTCGTCTCCCCCTCTGACTTACTCCCCTTCATTCTTCCTCTCCTGCTATCTTCTTCTTTTTCTTTTTTCTTAAAATATGTTGCGTTATTTGTTTCAGAAGTACAGATCTGTGATTCAACAGTCTTTCACAATTCACAGCGCTCACCGTAGCACATACCCTCCCCAATGTCTATCACCCAGCCACCCCATCCCTCCCACCCACGACCACTCCAGCAACTCTCAGTTTGTTCCTGAGATTAAGAATTCCTCATATCAGTGAGGTCATATGATACATGTCTTTCCCTGATTGACTTATTTCACTCAGCATAACATCCTCCAGTTCCATCCACATCGTTGCAAATGGCAAGATCTCATTCCTTTTGATGGCTGCATAATATTCCATTGTGTATATATACCACATCTTCTTTATCCATTCATCTGTCGATGGACATCTTGGCTCTTTCCACAGTTTGGCTATTGTGGACATTGCTGCTATAAACATTGGGGTACACGTATCCCTTCGGGTCCCTACATTTGTATCTTTGGGGTAAATACCCAGTAGTGCAATTGCTGGATCGAATGGTAGCTCTAATTTCAACTTTTTGAGGAACCTCCATACTGTTTTCCA
>NW_027400066.1:0-6245 GCF_003265705.2 Callorhinus ursinus
GGGGGGGAGTGGAAGCACCTGGACGGGGGCCACATGTCACACGACAGTATCACATGGACGCCCATCTTCCTGAACTCGACGACCGTACAAGGGGTTTGTGAGGGAGCGTTCTTGTTCCCCGGAGACGCGCGCTGAAGTATTCGGGATGAAGGGCCGCACCCTGCAACCCACTCTCAAGGGGGTCAGCAAGAAGCAAAAGAATGTGTGTGTGTGTCTGTGTCTGTGTGTGTGTGTGTCTGTGTGTGTCTGTGTGTGTGTGTCTGTGTGTGTGTATCTGTGTCTGTGTGTCTGTGTGTGTATCTGTGTCTGTGTGTGTGTATCTGTGTATCTGTGTGTTGTCTATGTGTGTCTGTATCTGTGTGTGTCTGTGTGTGTGCGTGTGTGTATCTGTGTGTATCTGTGTCTGTGTGTGTGTCTGTGTGTGTGTATCTGTGTATCTGTGTGTTGTCTATGTGTGTCTGTGTGTCTGTGTGTGTGTGTGCGTGTGTGTATCTGTGTCTGTGTGTGTGCGTGTGTGTATCTGTGTCTGTGTGTGTGTCTGTGTGTGTGTATCTGTGTATCTGTGTGTTGTCTATGTGTGTCTGTGTGTATCTGTGTCTGTGTGTGTGTATCTGTGTATCTGTGTGTTATCTGTGTGTGTCTGTGTGTGTGCGTGTGTGTATCTGTGTCTGTGTGTGTGTGTATCTGTGTATCTGTGTGTTGTCTATGTGTGTCTGTGTGTATCTGTGTCTGTGCGTGTGTCTGTGTGTGTGTATCTGTGTATCTGTGTGTTGTCTATGTGTGTCTGTGTGTATCTGTGTGTGTGCATGTGTGTATCTGTGTGTGTGTGTGTGCGCGCGTACACACAGGGACAGAGGCCACGCAGAGGAGGCTTCTCGGAAAGCTTGCGGAACGGATGCCCAAACAGCAAGGCCGCCGGAGCCCGGCTGACGCGCCCGTGGAGCCCACCGTGCTATCCCGGCGGCTTTCCCACAGGCTCGCAGTTGCTTCAAGCATAAAAGGTTAACGCCACTAATCGATACGGATAAAATCTCACGCTTAGTAGCGAAGCATTATTTCAGGTGCTTCAGCAAAGCGGGACTTGTGATGAAATACAGGGAAACGAGGAGTGCGTGGGCTGAACTGGGGGTCCCCGAAGTCGTATGCTGAGGCCGAGGCCCAGGGCCTCAGAATGTGGCTACGTTTAAAGAGGGGATGAGGTCAGAGAGCCCACGAGGGCAGCTCCTAATCCATCCTGACTGGTGTCCTCACAAGAAGAGGGAATTTGGGCAAAACGCGAGAGCCCGGGGACGCGCGCCAAGCGAAGACTGCATGAGGGTGCGGGAAGAAGGCAGCCGTCTGCAAGCCAGGGACAGAGGCCCCAGTGGAACCCCTGACCCCCATCCCCGCCCGGGAACCATGAGAGCACGTGGCTCTCGTTGAAGCCACCTGCCCGTGGCGCTTGGTGACGGCAGCGCAAGCCCACGACTGCGGCCTGGTGAGCTTTCCTCAGCTACCTGCGCTTTGTAACCTGACCTGGCGGCTTTCCTGGGGTTTGGCCACAGCCCCCAGGCAGCTCTGTCCGAGCACGCCACGGAGCACGCGCGCACAGCCGCGCACGCCCTTCCAACACGACGGCGTCCGGGCACCGGCACCTCTCCTAACCCTCCGTGTGCTCACGGTTACTGTTCTCCCGGCTCTCCTCTCTTCTTTGTGCAATGCCGGCGGGGCCCACCCACCGCCTTCACAAGCACCTACAGGGTCCGGGTCTGGGAGTGAGCGGCTCACCCAGGGCATGCCCTGCCTTGGAGGCACTTTGGGACCCCTGCACCCATCGCAGGGGTGACGCAGCTCCCGGAACAGCAGCTCCGAGTGCCCGCGCTCGATCTCAGACCTCCATGCTGCCCACCCCCCACCCGAAGAGGGGCTGCATGACAGAGTCTCTGGGGGGCGGGGTGCAGTCTGGCTGGAGCGGGGGTTTGGCGTGCAGACTCAGATGGCTGTTTTCACCAGCTGGGAGTCCCCAGGGAAACAGACAGAGGGTGAAGAGACGTACCCCAGCGGAATGCACCATGCACTTGGGCGCCCCAGTCGTGCCTGATGAAAACATGATGAAGAGCGGATGGCTGAAGGACAGCTGCTCGAACTCCAGCTGTGGGGCCTGCTCGCCTTTCCTGGTTGCAAGAAAGTCATCCAGAAACACGCTGGGGGCAAAACACACAGAAACAGACAGTGAACATTCCAGAATGCTGGGTTGCATCTGCCGAGGTTTCCTGGGCTAGACGTGGCCTCTCGCTGCCCTCTACTGCTATATCTTGTAGGATTTCCAGGGAACACTAACCTTGTTTGGAAGCTTTCCGTAAGGGAGGGGAAAAATCAAATCTTTATGAATTCAAATTCAAGCTAACTGAAGGGAAAAGAACTGAATGAGTGAAGATTCTGAGTTGCTTTATTAGCATGCTGACAGGGCCAAGGGCTGTCTCTTCTGAGAATCTCTGGAATGCTTTAACAAGCACTGTGCAGAAGGATCATTTACAACTAACACATCCCCTGTTTGTACGCAAACTCAGGGGAAGGAGGTTGTGAACGCAGTGCTGCCCCCTGTGAGGAGCAGGGAGAGAAGGGAGGTGCCAGATTCTTGAGCTTTTCCAAGGAAGGTCGGAGCGAGAAGGTGGGGCCAAGATCTGAAGACTAGTTTCTATGACAGACACACTTCTAGGCAAATACATCACATGCTACCACAAGAACAACAGCTAGGTACAAATCTCTGTCCAGAAACAAAATTAAGTCCCGCCACTGACTACCGCCTAAGAAATCTGCCCCCAAAGCTGACATGAAGTGTCAATGCATGTGGCCAAAAACCAGCAAAAGAGGAACACGAACAGATTTGTTTTCTGAGCAGAAACAGGGCAGCTGAAGCCACAAGGCCATCTTGGGAGAGGACAATGACTCTGAAACACAAGTGCATACACACGGAAGGGAAGAGCTGAGCTATCTTGCATGGGAAGGCATCCTTAAGGACAAGGATGTCTCATGGGGGAGGCGCAGAGGTTTAAAAAGGGCATCCACAATAATTCAACTCTGAGCAGTAAACAAACAAAGCCTTCTGCTCCGGAGGGTCAGGAAAGTCATTCACTGTGGAACTTTCCAGCCAATGGAAGCCCATTCCACCTCCACCTCCCCTTCAAATCCCATTTACACAAACTGCCCAATCTAATCAGATACTTCACACAGAGAAAAGCCTTTTCTTCCCAACAGTCTATAAATCACAGTAAATAGCAATTACTTTTGTTGCTCTTCTAAAAATGAAAATCCCAAAGGGCGCACCCGCCCCCCCCCAGGTCTCCGAGCCTGGGCGCGTCCTTGTTCTTAGTTTATCCATGGCATCCAGCAATCAAAGACGAAGCGCAGAGGAGGTCTAATTCCCAGACTGGGATGGGGGCAGCTTTTTGCATTGTATCAAGCTAAATGAAGTGGCTAACGTGATTCCACAGGATGCTCTCGGTTCATATCAATTGCTGATGAGCACATTCAGAAGGATAAAAGCCGGGCCACTGTGGGGCCAGCGAGCCCGTCTGGTCTTCCTCCCGGCCTCCGTGCATTATGGCCCCCGACAGAAAGGCAGGGGAGCTGCATGCTCAGTGGGAACTGGGACCAGGGCTCATCATCTGGCTGTCATTCATCAAGGTTGGCAGGGCTCCCACAGTCTCAGGGACAACCCAAGCGCCAGGCCTGCATATCCTGACCCAGATGCTCTGTGGGACAGAGCCCACCGCAGCCTGAGGCCGTCCCCCACTCATCATGGCAGACGGGACTGCTGGGGGCTACACTAAGTGCACTTGGCCCGGCATTCACTTACAGAATGCTCATAGCCCGGCTGTGAAGAAAGCGCTGTGATCATCCCCATTTTACAGACAGGGAACCCCAGGCACACACAGGTGAATCCCTCACACGGGGTCACAGAGCTGACACCTGAACCTGAGCAGTCTGGCCTGAGACCACAGCCCCCAGGGAAGAGTTCCTGTGCTGACAGCACCCTGTGGCCTCTGGAATCCGAGCACAGGCCCCAAGGAGCATGGCTGTATCTACCAGGCCCAGTGGCCATGGCTCACCCTCCCAGCAAGTGTATCTCATCTCTCCCAGACAACTGAAACCCCTCAGCACCCCTAGGAAGCAACCTGCACAAAACACCAAGCCACGTGTCAGTTGTCCACCCCAATAAAAGGACCCCTGCAACCTCCTCCCTGTCCTCCCCACAGAGCGAAAGGGAGTAAACACACCTGACCTTGGAACTCTTCCCCACAACAGTTTCAAGGAAGGAGTAAGGAGTATAACTCCAAGAATTTGGAGACAAACTCAACTGTGACCGAACCATAACCCACTTCTGTAATTCCTATTCCAAAACAAACTGCTCACAATACTATCTGGGGGCGCCTGGGTGGCTCAGTTGGTTAAGCGACTGCCTTCGGCTCAGGTCATGATCCCGGAGTCCCGGGATCGAGTCCCGCATCTGGCTCCCTGCTCGGCAGGGAGTCTGCTTCTCCCTCTGACCTTACCCCGTCTTGGGCTCTCTCTCACTGTCTCTCTCTCTCAAATAAATAAATAAAATCTTAAAAAAAAAAAAAAAAACAACCAATACTATTTGGTACTTAAGGTGTGTGATGCACCAGCTTATAAATGTCAGAAAAGCAGAGGAAGATGCTATTAGCAATAAGGACAAAGAAAAGGTTCTACAAGGGAAATATATATATACGTGTGTGTGTTTACATGCGCACCTACACGCATATGCATGTACACACACACACACGTGCACGCGGTAATTTCCATTTCATCAGGGAGCTGGGCTTGACCTGATGCTTCAAAGGCACAGCAGAGAGAAAGAGTACTCCAGGGGCTCTCTCCATTCCACCACTAAGTCGCTGTGTGGTCTTGAGGGATTCACTCTGGGGCCTCAGGTGCCCATCTACAAACGGTGATTTTTAAACAAAACCTCCCACACCTCTAAGATGCTACGGCCCCCAGTGAAAGGATCCACAGAATTGACTACCCACTGGGACTTCCTGTGGGTTCTGCCCAGAACCAGCGATCGGCGCGTGGCTAGCTTACCTATTTGGAATCTTGGAAATGTCTATCTTCTCTTTAGAGGCAATGTAAGGAATCAGCACCACCTTTTTCAAGTCTGGAAGTCCTGAAGGGAGGGGAGGAGCACAGGTTTATAGGCCAAGACATTTAGTGGTTGTATTTCTTACAAACTGTAATGCAACCAAGGGATGGGCGACACGGGGCCCTGGTGACCCCGGGGGCCCCCGCGCACTGCACCCCGCCATGCCAGCTCTGGTGACCCCAGGGGCCCCCGCGCGCCGCGCCCCGCCATGCCAGCTCAGGCCCGGGAGAGCCGCACACCTTTCACCACCTGCTGCAGCTTGTCCATGTGGCTATACTCTTTGCCATTGTACAGGACAGCCTCCACGGAGAAGATGAGCTTTGGCTGGATTTGAGAAAAGCGGTCCAGAACACCCTGCAAGTGGAAGGAAAGGGCGCTTGCCATCAGTCACACAAAAGGCAAACACCGTCAGCAACCAACGGGACCACACTGAGGGAGAGAAGCAGCTCGAACTGGCGCTCTAGCCTCATTCCTGTGCCCCCGTCAGCCGTGGCCAACAAGGAAAGCCCAGCAAACCACAACCTGCGCCTGAGACATGAACGTCACTTCAAGGAAAGCCTCGACATAAAAAAATACCAAAAGGATACATGCACATACACTGAAATAGCAAAACACAAGTTTATAAGACGGGGAAATTGTGGGGCGAGTAGTGGCACTTCCAGAAAGATCCCCCACTTTGCAGAAAGAGCCTCGAACACGGCTTCGCTAGCGTACAGGACTCGCCTTCCAAAAAGGCAACTCATACTGCAAAGCACTTCCACATTCTGGTTCTCTTCTAATCCTCGATTAAAGAGGTACATGAGTCCTCCAAATGGTACTTTTTGCCAATGAAATGCACAACCCTATAAACATGTATACTAATAAATAAGCTCCATTTAAAAGGCAAACTCCGGGTGCCCGAGTGGCTCAGGTGCTTGAGCATCCAACTCGTGATTTCGGCTCAGGTCATGATCTTACGGGCCATGGGATCGATCAACCCCCGTGTCAGGCTCCACGCTCAGCCGGGAGTCTGCTTGGGATTCTCTCTCTCTCTCTGCACCTCCTCCTGCTCACACCCACACACACTTTCTCTCTCTCTAAAATAAATAAATCGGGAGCAAGA
>NW_027400067.1:0-6244 GCF_003265705.2 Callorhinus ursinus
TGGAAAACAGTATGGAGGTTCCTCAAAAAGTTGAAATTAGAGCTACCATTCGATCCAGCAATTGCACTACTGGGTATTTACCCCAAAGATACAAATGTAGGGACCCGAAGGGATACGTGTACCCCAATGTTTATAGCAGCAATGTCCACAATAGCCAAACTGTGGAAAGAGCCAAGATGTCCATCGACAGATGAATGGATAAAGAAGATGTGGTATATATACACAATGGAATATTATGCAGCCATCAAAAGGAATGAGATCTTGCCATTTGCAACGATGTGGATGGAACTGGAGGATGTTATGCTGAGTGAAATAAGTCAATCAGGGAAAGACATGTATCATATGACCTCACTGATATGAGGAATTCTTAATCTCAGGAACAAACTGAGAGTTGCTGGAGTGGTCGTGGGTGGGAGGGATGGGGTGGCTGGGTGATAGACATTGGGGAGGGTATGTGCTACGGTGAGCGCTGTGAATTGTGAAAGACTGTTGAATCACAGATCTGTACTTCTGAAACAAATAACGCAACATATTTTAAGAAAAAAGAAAAAGAAGAAGATAGCAGGAGAGGAAGAATGAAGGGGAGTAAGTCAGAGGGGGAGACGAACCAGGAGAGATGATGGACTCTGAAAAACAAACTGAGGTTTTTTAGAGGGGAGGAGGGGAGGGGGATGGGTTAGCCTGGTGATGGGTATTAAAGAGGGCACATTCTGCATGGAGCACTGGGTGTTATGAACAAACAATGAATCATGGAACAGTACACCGAAACAAATGATGTAATATATGGTGATTAACATAACAATAAAAAATTAAAAAAAAATAAGTCCTTCTGCAAATACTACTGCATGGGATAGTGCTGGCGGCTTTGTCCTAGGAAATTCCAGCCAGGCCCAGACCTCGCACCCTCTGCAGGACCACTGGGAGATGTGGTTGATGGCTTGAGGAGGAAAAAAGCAGTCCCTCAAGGAGTATCTATTGAGCACCAGCTCTGGGCCTGCACTGGTGCTAGAGCTAGAATAGTAGACAAATCTGCCAAAAATCACTGCTCTCAAGGAGTTGATGTCATTTTCCCATTCTCCTTCCCCTTTATAAATGACAAAGACACATTTAAATTCATCCACTCATTTAGGACGCACTCTTCTAGGTTTCTGTATTAAAACCTATATTCCAGTGAGATGAGGTGACCAACAAAGAAGATAATTTCAGATGGCATGAATGTTATAAAGGAAGCAAAACAGGTTAGTGGTTAGGGAACGATAGGCAATGGTGGTGGGGGAGAGCACATGTATTCTGTGCATGAAATGGAATGGATAGAAGGTAATCAGAATGATAAATAGGTACTTCTAGTGCAAATACCTAGGGGATTCCAGGTGGGTGGGACATCAAGTTCAAGGGTGCTGCTGAGAGAGGAGAAGAGGAAGCAAGAACAGTCAGGAAGCTAGTACCACGGCTCCTGAAAGGTGAGCAGTGACAGACCTGATTCTGATACATTAACATACGTTGTATTTTTAAAACCCAAATACATTGGACATTTATGAATAAAGGAGGTAATCTCCAGGAAGGCGCAAACTTATGATCACATGGTTAATTAGATGTGTAACTTTTATTTTGTTTTATTTTTTTTTTAGATTTCATTTATTTATTTGAGAGAGAGTGAGAGAGCCCGAGAGAGAGTGAGACAACACAAGCAGGGGGCAGAGAGAGAAGGAGAAGCAGACTCTCCACTGAGCAGGACACCCGACGCATGGCTCGATCCTATCCCATGACCCTGGGATCATGATCTGAGCTGAAGGCAGACACTCCACCAACTGAGCCACCCAGGTGCCCCTAGATGCATAATTGTTAAGAGAACCTTAGTTTGGGGCTCTGGTCGCTGTGCTACTTTGGCTGGAAACTCCTCATTGTGGCTTAGGGCAGCCTCACTCCCCCTGTCTTCAGCTCTGCCTAGTCCTGCCCCCAAAAATCATGTGTCAGAACACTAATTCTTTTAGTGCAAGTCAGTGTTTGCATTTGTCCCAGTGAGAAAGGGACCCAAATTGCTCTTGTGCAACCTTTTCCAGTTGTTTGAACAGAGTTGCAAGTTACAGGCTTTAATAATTCCAGCTACTTAGTCATTTTTTCGGTTATACTGAACAGGGAGCACTGATCTGGTATGACAGTTGGATTCTGGGCAGCAATTATCAGGAATGTTTGGAATGCTTGTCCCAAGCATAAAGCTTATTGACTGTTTTTGTCACTAGGTAGTGACATTTTGTGGCTTTGATGGTTGTTCTTAGTTGGGAGATTTTGTTGGTCACATTGAAATGGTCAAGCTCAACTCATCTGAATAGACTTTAAATTTTATTTTGGGTAGGATCTTTGTCTTTGGCAAATAAACTACTTCCTCAGCACATTGGAGAGGGTTTAAAAGGTATGGAGAATTACTACGCACCTACCCACACACCCACTTCCATTCTGGGACAAATGGGGGAGTGGGTCCTGGTAGAAGGGGTTGGGCATCACGGAGAGGGAGTCGGTAGGACTTAGGGTAGAGAGTAGTGGCTATTTGCCAACTGACATGGAAGTGTCTCAATCTTTTAATAAATGATACATTTGCAGGGGCTGTTTCCCATTTCTATCTGGCAGGACCAGTAGTGAAATCCAGACATGTCCCTTGTGGTGGTGTAGACCAGAACTCTGGTGTAGACCAGAACCGATGTGCTGGGACACCCTGATTTGCCGAGACCTTGATCGTCTCCTCTCTCAGTTCAGCTTTGTGGGGTCCCGGGCATGGAGTTTCCTGGTGGGTCTCCTTGTGCGAGGAGCATTCTATTCCAGTTACCCTTGTGTTTCAGATGAACATTCTAGTTTTATGTCTGTGCCATTACAGAAAAACTTTTGGGTGCTATGCAAATATAAAATCCTTATCTGTGTTTTTCTTGAACAATGGCCAACTTGCAAACATTAGCCAAATCTTCCTTTTAGAATATAGCACAACAGGTTTAGGGTACAATCCTCAACCTGGATGTTTCATTTTTTCTTGAGATGAACCAAACTCAACTTTGCAAACTGAACAAATGTCAATGAACTGCAATGGGCTTTCCTTTCTGATGCCTTCTCTTGGTATTGGACTTGTTTCCTAGCTGCTCCCTCTAGCCTTTCTTCTCTCCCACCTCCTGCCTCCAACATTCCCTTATATTTCCTGCAAGGACTGAGCTAATGTCTTTTTTTTTTGGTCTGGTCCGTTTTTTCTCCCCCCAACTTGACTGAAATTATCCTTAAGATGCTCTGTCAAAGCAAGTCTCCCCTGCTATTTTTTTTTTCGGTGACCTCTCTGGAGAGTATGTCCAAGCTGGTATCTTTTGCCCTTACTTCCCTTCCAAGTTCTGCAAGGGCGTTTTCTCCAATTACCTGCTGGCCATCCCCACTTAGATTTTCTTTCAGTACCAAAAGCTCAAGATGTTTAAGAGTAATCCTTCACTTTTGCTCCATCTTCTACTTTTTGCCCCTTGGTTAATGTCACCACCTAGAATGTGAAATTTGGGTTGTCTTTAGGCTTCCCTAATGTTTATTATGTGCCATGTTCCACGGATCCAGCTTCTACAATGTGTCTTATTCTTTTCCATTTCGTTATTTATGCCATCAGCCGAATTCAGGTTCCCAGTATCTCTCACCCAGGTTGTTGAAATAGTCACCTCACCGGTCTCCCATCCTCCATGCCACTCATCTTCCAATCTTCTCTTTATGTGGTTCCAGAAGTGTCCTTCAAGAGCCCAGTTCCAATTACACTGCTCTCCAGTTCAAAGATTCCCTGTGGATCCATGTAGTGTACTCAGTCAAGCATAGATTTTCCAGCCTGGCATTTTAGATTTTTTTCATTGTGAACTCAATGTAACTTTCCAGGCTTATGTACCATAGCTCTAACTAACTAATTCATTAAAACACTTACTGAGCACCCACTCAATGCCAAACAGTGGGCTGGGTTGGTAATAAAATGATGAGTGACAGCTCCTATGGCATTTTCAGTGTGGTGGGTATACAGGCAGGGATAAGTTGTATCAGTGAGGTGCACAGGGCATTGAAGCTTATCACGGGAGACTTAACCTGGTTAGTTAAGTCTGGGAAGATGTCCCAGAGAAAACGATGTTTGTACAAATAATAGAAATTATGTTTGAATGCTGCTGAAAAGCCAAGGCAAAATAGATTCATGAAGAAATGAAGTAAAAGTGAGGAGAGAACCTGGCACACTATTCCACAGTCTCACAGGCCTCCTACTCTGTTCTTTGAAGGCCAAGAGTGCCTTTGCACTTGCTTCTGATGATCCTGCTCATCAGGATCTCATGGCAGGCTCCTTCATGTTCTTCTCACATTCGCCTTCCCTTAACATCCTGTTTATCATTCTCTCATACAACACCCTGTTTATGTTCTTTGTACATAATCATCTTGCTTTTTCTTCCATTTACTTGTTTATTAACTGTCTTCTCTAGCAGAATGTAAACTGGTCCAAGAGACCAGGCTCCAGCTTTTCTTGTTCACATCACCTGCCCAAAGCCTGACACATGGTAGGTGCTTAATAGCTGTTGCCAGGGGGCGGAGCAAGATGGCGGAGGAGTAGGAGACCTGGATTTCGTCTGGTCTCAGGAATTCAGCTGGATAGGGATCAAACCATTCTGAACACCTACGAACTCAACAGGAGATCGAAGAAAAGAATAGCAACAACTCTGTGAACAGAAAAGCGACCACTTACTGGAAGGTAGGATGTGCGGAGAAGTGAATCCGAGGCGATATTTGGGAGGATAGACGGCGGGGGAGGGGGCCTCCGGCGGCCGCTTCTGGCAAGTGATAGAGCCGCGGAGCACAAAATCGGAACTCTTAGAAGTCGGCTCCGCTGAGGGATGTCACTCCAGTGGCTAAGCGGGGGGGTGGAATCCTCCCGGGACAGTGTGGTCTCAGGACCCTCGGGGTCACACAAAGACCAGGGGAGCCTGAGGGCGGCAGAGCTCCCAGGTATCAGAGCGGGGAAGCCGGCTGCAGAGACGGAGCCGAGGCGCGGGCTCTCAGCTCGGGGTTGCCATAAACTGTGATCTGCGGCCCAGCCGGGGCACGGCTCCTCCAGCAGGGACCCAACAAGTGGCAGATCCGGGGAGACTCCCCTTCCTCCCCCAGGAGGAGCGGCGCGGGAGCGCACCACAGGGATCTGCTGGGTTTGGAGACTCCACACGGGGTCGGGTGCCAGAGATAGAAACGCTGGGTCACAGGCTGGGTGAGCACGGAGTGCGGCCAGAGACCGGGGAGACGGGAGTGACTGACTGCTTTTCTCTGAGCTAAGATTGCTTAGCCCTGACCGACAAGGGCGGGGCAATTCCACCTCCGGCAAAGACATTTGGGAACCATGGCAACAGGCCCCTCCCCCAGAAGATCAACACGAACAGCCAGCCAAGACCAAGTTTACCGATCAATGAGAACGGCAGAACTCCAGCGCTAGGGGAATACTGCACATAGAATTCATGGCTTTTTTACCATAATTCTTTAGTCTTTCAAAGTTAATTTTTTTAACTGTCTTTTTTTTTGAATTTGTCTTTTTCCCTTTTTTCAACCAACATATTATTAATCCCTTTTTTAAAAAACATTTTTATTTTTCATTTTTAGAGTCATGTTCTATCCCTTCATACTAGTTACCCTTATTTTTGGCATATATGTATATATATATAAGTTGTCCTGTCTTTAAAATTTTGAGATACAGTTTCTTCTAACAGATCAAAATATACCCTAAATCTCTAGTGTATGGCTTTGTTCTAGTCTCCTGCCTGATCACATTCTCTCTCTCTCTCTTTTTTTTTTTAAATCTTCTTCTTTCTTTTTTCAAACAACTTATCAATTCCTTTTATAAAATTTTTTATAATTTTCATCTTTACAGTCATATTCCATCCCTTTATTATATCAACCCTTATTTTTGTACATATATAAGTTTTTCTTTCTTTAAAATTTTGGGAGGCACTTTCTTCTAACAAACCAAAATACACCCAAAATCTAGTGTGTGGCACTGATCTATGCACCAGCCTGATCATATTTGATCATATTCTGTTTTTTTTTTGTTTTGTTCTGTTTTTGTTTGTTTTTATCTTTTTCTTTTTCTTTTTCTTTCTTTCCCTTTATTTTCCCCTGGCTTCAGGTCTTTTCTGATTTGTTTAGAGTATATTTTCTGGGGCCTTTTTTACCCTGTTAGCATTTTGTTCTCTCATTCATCTATTCTCCTCTGGACAAA
>NW_027400068.1:0-402 GCF_003265705.2 Callorhinus ursinus
ATTAGTGTCTTTATTCTGAATCCTTGAGAAATTTTCCTCCAGTTATCCAGAGGGAGAGAAATGGCAAATGCAACAGTTCACCAAATTCTCAGTAAGCAAGAACAAGCTACTCAAGAGAAAATCGTAGTCTGATCCTCAGCATTCCTACTGGTTGCATCTGGTTTTCCTTTTTCACACCTTTAGAACATGGAAGACATTGGTGGAATAAACCAATTATTCCATGAAATAAATGTCAAATTATGTCTTTTCTACTTATAGATTGGGGGAAAATGTAGTGAAAACACAAGAGGCCAGAATTGTTAAATATTTTTCTAAGTGATTTATAGTCAATAATTTTATGCTTTCGGGAAAAATTACCACACATTTGAGAAAATAAATCTTCTAATCTTTTTCTCTGAACTA
>NW_027400068.1:502-6473 GCF_003265705.2 Callorhinus ursinus
GGAGGAAAATTTCTCAAGGATTCAGAATAAAGACACTAATATTTAATGTTTAAAGTCAGAAAAAGAGCAAGGGAGATTTCCATTTAAGAGAAGAACATGACCCACAGGATATCAGTAAAATGTTGCAAGGAGTTGCTGGGGTTTATGATCTCACTTTGATTCTACACTATGAAATTTAACTTCTCCCAATGCTGTTTGAAGCTATTAAAGTTTCAAGTGCATTTCATAGTAGGTCACGGAGCAAAACTACCTTTCACTTTTCTCTCTTAGAGGATAAAGACAATAAAGAATCAAAGTGAATCAGTTAAAGCTCAACCCCATGTCTTCTTTCATATTCAGATGCCAGGCAGTCATCAAAGTAGCATTGGGGAATAACCAGATCCCCAGGGACTGGCAACTTCCTTCTCCCATGTGTAGACAACTTGTTAAGTGACTGAAATGTCCCTCTAGGGAAGACTTGAGGGAAGAATCTTTAATAGTATTTTGCTGCATTGCAGGGTCCTTTCTTCAAGCTGCTCTACTTCTCAAGTAAGAGGATCTGGGTCTGTGAACTAGTCATGAATCCCCCATTGTGTTRATTCAAATTATCTTTCTGCCYTTAGACCCATATTTTTTTCTGCTAATATATTCCAACTAACATCTTAGTAGGTCACCAAATATTTTATTTTTAWRAATCCTGTGATCAATTATCCATCACCACAGWTCCCTGTAKGTCAAAACTCATGTGGCTTAATTGTAGTAATGAGTTGCACCTTGTTAGGATGGCACCTACTTTTCCAGGACATCATTATTTTATCATTATTTTCAATATCAGGTGGCCCAATTCCACTGCTGCATTCCCCACCATCATCACTGGTCCTTGGGAGTTAGATACCACAGAATATTTTAAGAATACTAATGCCCTCCTTACCAAATCATTTCTTAATGCCTTCATGAAGAAAATGTTCTCCAGGCTTTCCACAAGGTATGTGTAGAGGGTGGCTGAGCATATTGCATTAGAGAAACTCCAAAATTCCCATCTTCCTGAGCCCACTGATTCCTTTCTCCACAGAGTCCCAGGGACTTTCCAGCTTTTCAACCTTATTTACCATAGTCTGTCATTGAGTTCAAACTTCAGGTAGCCAATGTGGAAGACAGCCAGTTCATCATAACCTGTGCTCTGGATGATAGCAAAAATGCCATTAAATTCAGATCATTCAACTGTTATATTTCATATTCTTTAACATCCACTCCCATAAGTGCTTTCAAACTTCTGCTAACGCAAACCTTGAGGAGCTGCATTCCTTTCAGAGCAAAATACAGCATTCTTGTGGAGCAATACTTGAATGTGTGTAATGACCCTGTTTTGTCATTATAATTTTCCCTGATGATTAGCAAGTACATTTCCTTTTCTATTTGCATTTATTTTTTTATTTTCAACTTTAAATTGAAGTATATTTGACACATAATGATACTTTAGTTTCAGGTGTACAACATATTCAACAACTCTCTATGTTATGCTATACTCACCACAAGTGTAGGTACCCTCTGTCACCATACAACACCATTATGATACACCTGACTATATCCCTTATGCTGTACCTTTTATTCCCTTAACTTATTCATTCCATACCTGGAAGCCTATACCTCCCACTCCCCTTCACTCATTTTGCCCATCCCTACCCCTCTCCTCTGGCAACAGTTTGTTCCCTGTATTTGTGGGTCTGTTCCTGCTTTTATTTTTTTGCTTTTTAGGTTCCACATGTAAGTGAAATCTTATGGTATTTCTCTTTCTCTGTATGACTTATTTCATTTAGCAAAATACCCTGAATTTAAATACGTTTTTATGTATTGGCCATTTGGATAGGTGAAGTGACTGTTCTTTTAGATTTTCTGTCTTTTATTATTGATTTGTAGGAATTCTCTGGATAGTTCTTTCTTTGAGATAGATAGACAGACACACACACACTCACACTCACACACACATTGTGTGCATTGCCTCTCTTCATGGACCTTTTGGTAAAGAGATGCTCTTAAATTTACTATTTTTCAATTTAAACAAATACTTCTATGAAGGTTAAAACTTTGTCTTATTTCATAGATCTTTTTCCACTCGAAATTCATGATGAGGGGCACCTAGGTGGCTCAGTCCATTGGCATCTGGCTCTTGATTTCACTTCAGGTTATGATTTCAGGGTCATGAGATTGAGCCCCACATCAAGCTCCAGGCTCAGCCAGAGTATGCTTGAGATTATCTCTCTTCCTCTCCCTCTGCCCCTCCCCACCCTGACTCACACATGCTGTCTCTCTCAAAAGAAAAAGAAAGCTTTAAAATTCATGCAGAATATTATTTAAATCCATCTTGTTGTACTTTTCACATTTATACCCATAATCAGATTGAAATTGATTTTTGTGTATAAGGTTGAAATGTCTTTTCTCCCACAAGGACATCCATTGACCTGGAACCATATATTGAAAGACTGTCTTCTCCTTTCTGTACTGCAGGACACAATAGTCATGAATTGTTTGACTGTCCGTGTGTCGGAGCTGTTTCTGGACTCTATACTATTCCATTGGTCAGTTTGTTTAGCTTCCTTCTCAAATATAATATTTGCTAGAAATTTAATCATCATCAAGATATGGAATGTTTCTATTCCAAGTTTGCTAAGAATCTTTGTTTTCCTATAAATGAATGTTGAATTCCATTCTTGAATCTATAGAAATAATCTTATTATTCTTCACTTTTATTCTGTCAGTATCATGGATTACATTAACAGAACCATGTGGTGGTTGATTTTTCAAATATTAGTCACACCTTGCATAGTTTGAGTAAACCCTCCTTACTGACATATATTAACCTTTATTTCTGGATTTGATTTTGTAATATTTTGTTAAGGATATTTGTATCTATGTTCATGAGAGATATTGGGGGGAAAATTTTCCCTTCCGTTCCTTGTTTTCTCTCTTTCTTTCTTTCTTTCTTTCTACTTTTTCTTCCTTTCTTTCTTCTTTCTTCCATTCTTTGTTTTTTTTTTGTAATATCCTTTAAAGTTCTGAGGGCAATTTTTTGCTGACTTATAAAAATAAGATAATAAACATGAAATGCCACTTTCAACGGCCCCCTGCCCGCCAAACCTCAGCCTGACAATCACCCTGACCCATACCCCCGACTCGAATCCCCCGCACCCCAAAGCTGGCCCCAGCGTGGCCAGATCAGGGCTCCAATGGCCTTAGGTCTACACCTAGGTTGGCTTCTAAGTTTCTGGATCCAGAAGGCTGGCTCCAAAGCCCCACGGATGGCAGTAAATGAGCGACATCTGAGGACTCCAACGCCACAAAGAATTCCAATGCACTACTTGCAGCTCCGGAGGACGTTCAGAACAGGACATCTCAGAATGTCCATCCCAACCAACGCACCAACTTGGCGCCCTCAGGCGGCCAACGCTGAGCCTGACGCTCAACATGACCCACTCCCTCAAGAAAAAGCCACCAAGAGCTGGCTACCGTGCTTGCACATCAGGTCTGCCATGCCCCTCGGCCCTAACCGGGACCCCACAGAGGCTTGAAGGCTCTGGCCCAGGCGCCCGGCTCCAAAGCCCCAGGGACCGGGGACACCTGACCAGGGCCAGAGGACTCAGCCTGCCAATAAACAGGAACATGAGCCATGGGGAATTCCAGGAAGCATTCCGAGCAGGAGAACTGTGCCAGTTCATCCCCACGAACCCCGAGTTCAACGTGCCCGGGCCGCAATCCCTGAGCCTGACACTCCCCGCCGACCCACGGCCTCAACTTAGACCCTGGGAAGCTCATCACAGCGCCGGCACCTCAGGCCTGTCTTGCCCCTCTGCCCTAAGCCTCACCCTAGCTTGGCTTCCGAACGGGGTCTGGCCCCAGAGCCTGACTCCAAAGCCTCAGGGACTAGGGAAAATTGATTAGGGCCAGAGGACTCAGCCTGTCACGAAAAAGGAAAACATGCCACGGGCAACTCCTGTAAGCATTCCAAGCAGGAGAACTGTGCCGGACCTTCACAACAAGCCCCGAGTTCAACGTGCCCGGGCCGCAATCCCTGAGCCTGACACTCTTCGCTGACCCACATCCTCAAATCAGACCCCGGGAAGCTCATCACATTGCCGACACATCAGGCATGTCATGCCCCTAAGCCCTAAGCCTCACCCTAGCTTGGCATCGGAGCAGGTATGTCCCCGGAGCCTGGCTCCAAAGACCCCCAGGGATGGCGGTAACTGAGCAACACCAGAGGACTCCAACGTAAAAAACAATTCAAACACACTACTTTCAACTGCGGAAAGTGTTCAGAACACGAGAAATCTGAATGCCCATCCCAGCCAATGCACACATTTGGCGCCTTCTGGCAGCCAATCCTGAGCCTGACACTGAACCTGACCCATGCCCTCAAGACAAACCCTGGGGGAAGCAGTCCACAGTCCTGGCACGTCGGGCCTGCCCTGTCCCTAGGCCCTCACACTATAACTCGTGGGCCTCTGAGGGCTATGGCTCCAGAGGCCTGGCTCTAAAGCCACAGGGATCGGGGGCATCTGAGAATGCCAGAGGATGCAGCCTGGCTCCCAGGAGGAAACCGCACCGCTGGGAACTCGGGGAAAAGCTTTGCGAATAGAAGCACTCTGCGTGCCCATCCCAGCGAAATGCCAATTTCAATGGTACTCTGCCCACCAACCCTGAGCCTGACACTCACCCTGACCCACACCCATGACTCGGATCCCCCGCACCCCAAAGTTGGCCCCAGCGTGGTCTGATCAAGGCTCCAATGAACCTAGGCCCTAGGGCTATCCCTAGCTTGGCTTCTGAGTTTCTGGATCCAGAAGGCTGGCTCCATAGCCCCAAGGATGGCAGTAACTGAGCGACATCTGAGGACTCCATAGCCACAAAGAATTCAAACGCACTACTTGCAGCTCTGGAGAGCGATCAGAACAGGACATCACAGAATGCTCATCCCAAACAACCCACCAACTTGGAACCCTCAGGTGGCCAACCCTGAGCCTGATGCTGAACCTGACACACTCCCTCAAGACAAACCCCCCAAGAGCTGGCTACACTGCTTGCATCTCAGGCCTGCCATGCCCCTTGGCCCTAACCGGGACCCCACGGAGGTTTCTGAAGGTTCTGTCCACAGGCGCACGGCTCCAAAGCCCCAGGGACCGGGGACACCTGACTAGGGCCAGAGGACTCAGCCTGCCAATAAACAGGATCACGTGCCGTGGGGAATTCCGGTAAGCATTCCGAGCAGGAGAACTGTGCCGGTCCGTCCCCATGAACCCCGAGTTCAACATGCCCGGGCCGCAATCCCTGAGCCTGACACCCCCCGCCAACCCATGGCATCAACTCAGACCCTGGGTAGCTCATCACTGCGCTGGCACATCAAGCCTGTCATGCCCCTCAGGCCTAAGCCTCACCCTAGCTTGTCTTCCGAGCGGGGTCTGGCCCCACAGCCTGACTCCAAAGCCTCAGGGACTTGGGACACCTGACCAGGGCCAGAGGACTCACCCTACCACGAAAAAGGAAAACGTGCCCTGGGCAACTCCGGTAAGCATTCTGAGTGGGAGAACTGTTCCAAAAAGAGGAGCAAGACATTCACGCTGACTAAAGACACTCACGCTGACCCACGCCTGCGACCCTCACCCCCGGGAATCTCGACGCGGCGCCGGCACATCAGGCCTCCCGTGCCCCTATGTCCTAACGTTCACCCGACATTGGCTGCAGAGGGGTAAGTCCCCAGACTCTGGCTCCAAAGCCCCAAAGATTCGGAACACCCGAGCAATACCAAGGGACTCAGGCTGCCACCCAGAAGGAAAATGCGCCATTGGGAACTCAGGAGGGCATTCAGAGCAGAACTCTGAATGCCCATCCCAATGAACGCACAAAATTGCGCCCTCTGGCGGCCAGCCCTGAGTCTGACGCCCAACCTGACCCACGCCCAAAAGACAAACCCACGGGGAAGCAGGCCACAGTGCTGGCA
>NW_027400069.1:0-6120 GCF_003265705.2 Callorhinus ursinus
CGGTGCTCATCTCAGTAAGTAAGGGTCATCCTAGCCCTGTATGTTACTCGGTGCTAATCACAGTAAGTAAGTGTCCTCTTAGGCCTGTACCTTCCTCGGTGCTCATCACAGTAAATAAGTGTCATCTGAAACCTGTCCCTTCTTCGGTGCTCATCACAGTATGTAACTGTCCACTAAACCCTGTCCCTTCCTCGGTGCTCATCAGAGTAATTAAGTGTTCTCTGAACCCTGTACCTTCCTCGGTGCTCATCACAGTAAGTAAGTGTCCTATGAACCCTGGAACTCCCTCGGTGCTCATCACAGTAAGTTAGTGTCCTCTGAACCCTGTACCTTCCTCGGTGCTCATCAGAGTAAGGAAGTGTCCTCTGAAACCTCTACATTCCTCTGTGCTCATCACAGTAACTAAGTGTCCTCTGAACCCTGTACCTTGCTCGATGCTCATCAGAGTAAGTAAGTGTCCTCTGAAACCTCTAACTTCTCGGTGCCCTCACACTAAGTAAGTGTCCTCTGAACCCTGTACATTCCTCGGTGCTCATCACAGTAAGTAAGTGTCCTCTGAACCCTGTACCTTCCTCGGTGCTCCTCACACTAAGTAAGTGTCCTCTGAACCCTCTACCTTCCTCGATGCTCATCACACTAAGTAAGTGTCCTCTGAACCCTGTACCTTCCTCGGTGCTCCTCTCACTATGTAAGTGTTCTCTAAACCCTGTACCTTCCTCGGTGCTCATCACACTAAGTAAGTATCCTCTGAACCCTCTACCTTCCTCGGTGCTCATCAGAGTAAATGAGTGTCCTCTGAACCCTGTACCTTCCTTATGCTCATTACAGTAAGTAAGTGTCCTCTCATCCCTGTACCTTCCTCGGTGCTCATCACAGTAAGTAAGTGTCCTCAAAACCCTGTAACTTCCTCGGTGCTCATCACAGTAAGTAAGTGTCCTCTGAACCCTGTACCTTCCTCGGTGGTCATCACAGTAAGTAAGTGTCTCTGAACCCTGTACCTTCCTTGGTGCTCATCACACTAAGTAGGTGACCTCTGAACCCTGTACCTTCCTCGGTGCTCATGACACTACGTAAGTGTTCTCTGAACCCTGTACATTCCTCGGTGCTCATCACAGTAAGAAAGTGTCCTCTTAACCCTGTACATTACCCAGTGCTCATCACAATAAGTAATTATCCTCATAACCCTGTACCTTCCTCAGTGCTCACCACACTAAGTAAGTATCCTCTGAACCCTGTACCTTCCTCGGTGCTCATCACAGTAAGTAACTGTCCTCTTAATCCTGTACCTTGCTCGGTGCTCATCATACTAAGTAATTGTCCTCTTAACCCTGTTCCTTCCTCGGTGCTCATCACAGAAAGTAAGTGTCCTCCTAACCCTGTACCTTACTCGGTGCTCATCACAGTAAGTAAGTGTCCTCTTAACCCTCTAACTTACTCGGTGCTCATCACAGTAAGTAAGTGTCCTCTTATCCCTGTACATTCCTCGGTGCTCATCACAATACATAAGTGTCCTCTGAACCCTATACCTTCCTCGGTGCTCATCAAAGTACATAAATTTCCTCCTAACCCTGTACCTTTCTCGGTGCTCATCCCACTACTTAAGTGTCATCCTACCCCTCTACCTTACTCGGTGCTCATCACAGTACGTAAGTGTCCTCCTACGCTGTACCTTACTCGGTGCTCATCACAGTACGTAAGTGTTCTCCTAACCGTGTACCTTACTCGGTGCTCATCACAGTAATTAAGGTTCCTCGTAGCCCTATACCTTACTCGGTGCTCATCACAGTAAGTAAGGGTTCTCCTACCCCGGTATCTTACTCGGTGCTCACACAGTAAGCAAGGGTCCTCCTAGCCCTGTATTTTACTCGGTGCTCATCACAGTAAGTAAGTGTCCTCTTAGCCCTGTACCTTCCTCGGTGCTCATCACAGTTAATAAGTGTCATCTGAAACTTGTCCCTTCTTCGGTGCTCATCACAGTATGTAAATGTCCACTAAACCCTGTCCCTTCCTCGGTGCTCATCAGAGTAAGTAAGTGTCCTCTGAACCCTGTACCTTCGTCGGTGCTCATCACAGTAAGTACGTGTCCTCTGAACCCTCTGCCTTCCTCGATGCTCATCACAGTAAGTAAGTGTCCTCTCAACCCTGTACCTTCCTTGATGCTCATCAGAGTAAGTAAGTGTCCTCTCAACCCTGTACCTTCCTCGATGCTCATCAGAGTAAGTAAGTGTCCTCTCAACCCTGTACCTTCCTCGGTGCTCATCACAGTAAGTGAGTGTCCTCTGAAAACTGTAACTTCCTCCGTGTTCATCACACTATCTAAGTGTCCTCTGAACCCTCTACCTTCCTCGGTGCTCATCAGAGTAAATGAGTGTCCTCTGAACCCTGTACCTTCCTCGGTGCTCATCACAGTAAGTAAGTGTCCTCTCATCCCTGTACCTTCCTCGGTGCTCATCACAGTAAGTGTCCTCTGAACCCTGTACCTTCCTCGGTGCTCATCAGAGTAAGTACGTGTCCTCTGAACCTTGTACCTTCCTCGGTGCTCATCACAGTAAGTAAGTGTCCTCTGAACCCTGTACCTTCCTTGGTGCTCATCACACTAAGTTAGTGTCCTCTGAACCCTGTACCTACCTCGGTGCTCATCACACTAAGTAAGTGTCCTCTGAACCCCGTACATTCCTCGGTGCTCATCACAGTAAGTAAGTATCCTCATAACCCTGTACCTTCCTCGGGCTCATCACACTAAGTAAGTATCCTCTGAAACCTGTACCTTCCTCGGTGCTCATCACAGTAAGTAAGTGTCCTTTTAACCCTCTTCCTTACTCGGTGCTCATCACAGTAAGTAAGTGTCCTCTTATCACTGTACCTTCCTCGGTGCTCATCACCGTAAGTAAGTGTCCTCTTAAGACTCTACCTTACTCGGATCTCATCACAGTAAGTAAGTGTCCTCTTCTCCCTGTACCTTCCTCGGTGCTCATCACAGTAAGTGAGTGTCCTCTGAAAACTGTACCTTCCTCCGTGCTCCTCACACTAAGTAAGTGTCCTGTGAACCCTGTACCATCCTCGGTGCTCATCACACTAAGTAAGTGTCCTCTGTATCCTGTATCTTCCTTGGTGCTCATCACAGTAAGTAAGTATCCTTTGAACCCTGTACCTTCCTCGGTGCTCCTCACAGTATGTAAGCGTGCTCATAGCCTTGTCCCGTCCTCGGTGCTCATCACAGTACGTAAATGTCCTCTGAACCCTGTAACTTCCTCGGTGCTTATCACAGTATATAAGTGTCCTCCTAACCCTGAACCTTACTTGGTGCTCATCCCACTACTTAAGTGTCCTCCTACCATGTACCTTACTCTGTGCTCATCACAGTACGTAAGTGTCCTCCTACCCCTGTACCTTACCCGGTGCTCATCACAGTACGTAAGTGTCCTCCTAACCGTGTAACTTACTCTGTTCTCATCACAGTACGTAAGTGTCCTCCTAACCGTGTACATTACTCGGTGCTCATCACAGTAAGTAAGGGTCCTCCTAGCCTTTTATGTTACTCGGTGTTCATCACAGTAAGAAAGGGTCCTCCAAGCCCTGTACCTTACTCGGTGCTCATCACAGTAAGTAAGTGTCCTCTGAAACCTCTACCTTCCTCGGTGCTCCTCACACTAAGTAAGTGTCCTCTGAACCCTCTACATTCCTTGGTGTTCATCACAGTATGTAAGTGTCCTCTGAACCCTGTACCTTCCTCGGTGCTCCTCATACTAAGTAAGTGTCCTCTGAACCCTCTACCTTCCTCGGTGTTCATCAAACTATGTAAGTGTCCTCTGAACCCTCTACCTTCCTCGGTGCTCATCAGAGTAAATGAGTGTCCTCTGAACCCTGAACCTTCCTCGGTGCTCATCACAGTAAGTAAGTGTCCTCTCCTCCCTGTACCTTCCTCAGTGCTCATCACAGTAAGTAAGTGTCCTCTGAACCCTGTACCTACCTCAGTGCTCATCACACTAAGTAAGTGTCCCCTGAACCCTGTACCTTCCTCGGTGCTCATCACACTAGGTAAGTGTCCTCTGAACCCTGTAACTTCCTCGGTGCTCATCACACTAAGTAAGTGTCCTCTGAACCCTCTACATTCCTCTGTGCTCATCACAGTAAGTAAGTGTCCTCTTAACCCTGTACCTTACCCGGTGCTCATCACAGTAAGTATCCTCATAACACTGTACCTTCCTCGGTGCTCATCACACTAAGTATGTATCCTCTGAACCCTGTACCTTCCTCGGTGCTCATCAGAGTAAGTAACTGTCCTCTTAATCCTGTACCTTCCTTGGTGCTCATCACAGTAAGTAATTGTCCTCTTAACCCTGTACCTTCTTCGGTGCTCAACACATTACGTAAGTGTCCTCTGAACCCTGTAACTTCCTGGGTGCTCATCAGAGTAAGTAAGTGTCCTCCTAGCTCTTTACATTATTCGGTGCCCATCACAGTAAGTAAGTGTCCTCTTAGCCCTGACCCTTACTCGGTGCTCATCAGTAGAAGTAAGTGTCCTCTTAGCCCTGTCCCTTCCTCGGTGCTCATCACAGTAAGTAATTGTCCTCAGCCCTGTCCCTTTCTCGGTGCTCATCACAGTAATAAGTGTACTCTGAGCCCTGTCCCTTCCTCGGTGCTCATCACAGTAAGTAAGTGTCCTCTGAAACCTGTCCCTTCCTCGGTGCTCATCACAGTAAGTAATTGTCCCCTGAACCCTCTCCCTTCCTCGGTGCTCATTACTGTATGTAACTGTCCACTGAACCCTGTCCCTTCGTCGGTGCTCATCACAGTAAGTAAGTGTCCTCTGAACCCTGTACCTTCCTCGCTGCTCATCACAGTAAGTAAGTGTCCGCTTAACCCTGTACCTTCCTCGGTGCTCATCACACTAAGTTAGTGTCCTCTGAACCCTGAACCTACCTCGGTGCTCATCACACTATGTAAGTGTCCTCTGAACCTTGTACATTCCTCGGTGCTCATCACAGTAAGTAAGTGTCCTCTTAACCCTGTACTTTACCCGGTGCTAATCAAAATAAGTAAGTATCCTCATTACCCTCTACCTTCCTCAGTGCTCAAAACACTAAGTAAGTGTCCTCTGAACCCTGTAACTTCCTCGGTGCTCATGACAGTAAGTAAGTGTCCTCTGAAACCTGTTCCTTCCTCGCTGCTCATCACAGTAAGTAAGTGTCCGCTTAACCCTGTACCTTCCTCTGTGTTCATCACAGGAAGTAAGTATCCTCTTAACCCTATACCTTCCTCGGTGCTCATCACAGTAAGTAAGTATCCTCTGAACCCTGTACCTTGCTCGGTGCACATCAGAGTAAGTAAGTGTCCTCTGAAACCTGTACCTTCCTCGGTGATCATCACAGTAAGTAAGTGTCCTCTGAAACATGTACCTTCCTCTGTGCTCATCATAGTAAGTAAGTGTCCTCTGAACCCTGTAACTTCTTGGTGCCCTCACACTAAGTAAGTGTCCTCTGAACCCTGTACCTTCCTCGGTGCTCATCACAGTAAGTAAGTGTCCTCTGAACCCTGTACCTTCCTCGGTGCTCCTCATACTAAGTAAGTGTCCTATGAACCCTCTACCTTCCTCGGTGCTCATCACACTAAGTAAGTGTCCTCTGAAACCTGTACCTTCCTCGGTGCTCATCACACTAAGTAAGTGTCCTCTCATCCCTGTACCTTCCTCGGTTCTCATCACAGTAAGTAAGTGTCCTCTGAACCCTGTACCTTCCTCGGTGCTCATCACACTAAATAAGTGTCCTCTGAACCCAGTACTTCCTCGGTGCTCATCACAGTAAGAAAGTGTCTTCTGAACCCTGTACCTTCCTTGGTGCTCATCACACTAAGTGTCCTCTGAACCCTGTACCTTCCTCGGTGCTCATCAGAGTACATAAGTGTCCTCCTAACCCTGTAACTTACTCGGTGCTCATCACATTACGTAAGTGCCTCCTACCCTGTACCTTACTCGGTGCTCATCACAGTACGTAAGTGTCGTCCTAACCGTGTACCTTACTCGGTGCTCATGACAGTACGTAAGTGTCCTCCTCACCCTGTACCTTCCTCGGTGGTCATCACAGTAAGTAAGTATCCTGTTAACCCTGTACCTTCCTCGGT
>NW_027400070.1:0-6239 GCF_003265705.2 Callorhinus ursinus
TCCATTCTGACTCTCTAGTAAGACATGTCGAGATGGATGTCAACTGCACAAAAGTGCACATCGTGTGGTTCCTACTTATGACCACAAGTACTGCCTGTACAAAGTCAATCCATTAATTGTACCAGAATTTAAAACTTTTATCTATAGGCATTATAAAGTATAAGAAGTGTGAATTATGGAGCAAGATGGCGGAGGAGTAGGAGACCTAGATTCCGTCTGGTCTCAGGAATTCAGCTGAATAGGGATCAAACCATTCTGAACACCTACGAACTCAACAGGAGATCAAAGAGGAGAGTAGCAACAACTCTCTGAACAGAGAAGCGACCACTTACTGGAAGGTAGGGCGTGCGGAGAAGCGAATCCGAGGCAATATTCGGGAGGATAGACGGTGGGGGAGGGGCCTCCGCCGGCCGCTTCTGGCAAGTGATAGAGCCACGGAGCACAAAATCGGAACTTTTAGAAGTCGGCTCCGCTGAGGGACGTCGCTCCAGTGGCTAAGGGGGGGTGGAACCCTCGCGGGACAGTGGGGTCTCAGGACCCTTGGGGTCACAGAAAGACCGGGGGAGCCTGAGTGCGCCAGAGCTCCCAGGTATCGGAGCGGGGAAGCCAGCTGCAGAGACGGAGCTGAGGCGCGGGATCTCAGCTCGGGGTTGCCATAAACTGTGATCCGCGGCCCAGTCGGGGCACGGCTCCTCCAGCAGGGACCCAACAAGCGGCAGATCCGGGGAGACTCCCCTTCCTTCCCGGGGAGGAGCGGTGCGGGAACGCACCGCAGGGATCTGCTGGGTTTGGAGACTCCACATGGGGTCGGGTGCCAGAGATACAACCGCTCGGTCACAGGCCGGGTGAGCACGGAGTGCGGCCGGAGACCAGGGACAAGGGAGTGACTGCTTTTCTCTGGGGGCGCACTGAGGAGCGGGACCCCAAGTTCTCAGCTCCCCCGGGTGGAGATTGGGAGGCCACCATTTTTGCCCTGGTCCTCCAAGGCTGTACGGAGAGCTTGTAGGAACAAAAGCTCCTGAGATCAAACCCGAGCAGCTTGCTTAGCCCGGACCGACAAGGGCGGGGCAATTCAGCCTCCGGCAAAGACATTTGGAAACCACAGCAACAGGCCCCTCCCCCAGAAGATCAGCATGAACAGCCAGCAAGCCAAGACCAAGTTTACCAATCAAGGAGAACGGGAGAACTCCAGCGCTAGGGGAATACTGCACATAGAATTCATGGCTTTTTTTTTTACCATGATTCATTAGTTCATCAAAGTTAATTTTTGTTAACTGTTTTTTTTTTCTTTTTCTTTTTCCCTTTTTCAACCAACATCTTATCAATCTCTTTTTTTAAAAAAAAAAACCATTTTTTTATTTTTCATTTTTAGAGTCATATTTTATCCCTTCATAGTAGTTACCCTTATTTTTGGCATATATATATAAGTCGTTCTCTCTTTAAAATTTTGAGATACAGTTTCTTCTAACAGATAAAAATATACCCTAAATCACTAGTGTATGGTTCTGTTCTAGTCTCCTGCCTGATCACATTCTCTCCCTTTTTTCTTTTTTTTTTTTAAATCTTCTTTCTTTTTTCAAACAACTTCTTATCTTATCAAGTCCTTTTATAAATCTTTTATAATTTTCATCTTTACAGTCATCTTCTATCCCTTCATTGTATCAACCCTTATTTTGTACATATATGTCTTTCTTCCTTTAAAATTTTAGGAGGCAGTTTTTTCTAACAGACCAAAATACGCCCAAAATCTAGTGTGTGGCACTAATCTATGCACTAGCCTGATCATATTTGATCACATTCTGCTTTTTTTTGTATTGTTCCGTTTTTGTTTTTATCTCTTTTTTCTTTTTTTTTTCTCTTTCTTTTTTCTTTCTTTCCCTTTCTTTTCCCCTGGTTTCAGGTCTTTTCTGATTTGTATACAGTATATTTGCTGGGGACGTTGTAAACCTGTTAGCATTTTGTTTTCTCATTCATCTATTCTCCTCTGGACAAAATGGCAAGACAAAAAAAATCACCTCAGCAAAAAGAACAAGAGGTAGTACCGTCAGCCAGGGACCTACTCAATACGGACATTAGTACGATGTCAGACCTAGAGTTCAGAATCATGACTTTAAAGATACTAGCTGGGCTTGAAAAAAGCGTGGGGGGCGCCTGGGTGGCTCAGTTGGTTAAGCAACTGCCTTTGGCTCAGGTCATGATCCTGAAGTCCCGGGATCGAGTCCCGCATCGGGCTCCCTGCTCAGCAGGGAGTCTGCTTCTCCCTCTGACCCTCTTCCCTCTCGTGCTCTCTCTATCTCATTCTCTCTCTCAAATAAAAAAAAAAAAAGCGTGGAAGTTATTAGAGAAACCCTTTCTGGAGAAATAAAAGAGCTAAAATCTAACCAAGTCGAAATCAAAAAGGCTATTGATGAGGTGCAATCAAAAATGCGGGCACTAAATGCTAGGATAAATGAGGCAGAAGAGAGAATCAGTGATATAGAAGACCAAATGATGGAAAATAAAGAGGCTGAGAAAAAGAGGGAGAAACAACTACAGGATCACGAGGGCAGAATTTGAGAGATAAGTGATTCGATAAGACGAAACAACATTAGAATAATTGGGATCCCAGAAGAAGAAGAAAGAGAGAGAGGGGCAGAAGGTATATTGGAGCAAATTATAGCAGAGAACTTCCCTAATGTGAGGACGGAAACAGGCATCAAAATCCAGGAGGCACAGAGAACCCCTCTCAAAATCAATAAAAATAGGTCAACACCCCGACATCTAAGAGTAAAACTTAGGAGTCTCAGAGACAAAGAGAAAATCCTGAAAGCAGCTTGGGAGAAGAGATATGTAACCTACAATGGTAAAAATATTAGATTGGCAACAGACCTATCCACAGAGACCTGGCAGGCCAGAAAGGACTGGCAAGATATCTTCAGAGCACTAAATGAGAAAAATATGCAGCCAAGAATACTATATCCAGCTAGGCTGTCATTGAAAATAGAAGGAGAGATAAAAAGCTTCCAGAACAAACAAAAACTAAAGGAATTGGCAAACACGAAACCAGCCCTCCAAGAAATATTGAAAGGGGTCCTCTAAGCAAAGAGAGAGCCTAAAAGCAGCAAAGATCAGAAAGGAACACAGACAACATACAGTAACAGTCACCTTACAGGCAATACAATGGCACTAAATTCATACCTTTCAAGTTACCCTGAATGTAAATGGGCTCAATGCCCCAATCAAAAGACACATGCTATCAGATTGGATTAAAAAACAAGACCCATCCATATGCTGTCTGCAAGAGACTCATTTTAGACACAAAGACACCCCCACATTGAAAGTGAGGGGGTGGAAAACCATTTACCATGCTAATGGACACCAAAAGAAAGCTGGGGTGGCAATCCTTATATCAGATAAACTAGATTTTAAAACAAATACTGTAATGAGATGAGGAAGGACACTATATCCTACTTAAAGGGTCTATCCAACAAGAAGATCTAACAATTGTAAATATCTATGCCCCGAACATGGGAGCAGCCAATTATATAAGGCAATTAAAAACAAAAGCAAAGAAACACATTGACAACAATACGATAATAGTGGGGGACTTTAACACCCCCCTTACTGAAATGGACAGATCATTTAAGCAAAAGATCAACAAGGAAATAAAGACTTTAAACGACACACTGGACCAAATGGACTTCACAGACATATTCAGAACATTCCATCCCAAAGCAACGGAATACACATTCTTCTCTAGTGCCCATGGAACATTCTCCAGAATTGATCACATCCTAGGTCACAAATCAGGTCTCAACCGGTACCAAAGATTGGGATCATTCCCTGCATATTTTCAGACCACAATGCTTTGAAACTAGAACTCAATCACAAGAGGAAAGTCGGAAAGAACTCAAATACATGGAGGCTAAAGAGCATCCTACTAAAGAATGAATGGGTCAACCAGGAAATTAAAGAAGAATTAAAAAAATTCATGGAAACCAATGCAAATGAAAACACAACTGTCCAAAATCTTTGGGATACAGCAAAGGCAATCCTGAGAGGAAAGTATATAGCAATACAAGCCTTTCTCAAGAAAGGCTTTTTTATTTATTTTTTATTTATTTATTTTTTATTTTTTATTTATTCCCCTGAAACTGTTCCAAAAAATATAAATGGAAGGAAAACGTCCAAACTCATTTTATGAGGCCAGCATTACCTTGATCCCAAAACCAGACAAAGACCCCATCAAAAAGGAGAATTACAGAACAATATCCTTGATGAACATGGATGCAAAAATTCTCACCAAAATACTAGCCAATAGGATCCAACAGTACATTAAAAGGATTATTCACCATGACCAAGTGGGATTTATCCCTGGGCTGCAAGGCTGGTTCAACATCCGCAAATCAATCAACGTGATACAATACATTAACAAAAGAAAGAACAAGAATCATATGATCCTCTCAATAGATGCAGAAAAAGCATTTGACAAAGTACAGCATCCTTTCTTGATCAAAACTCTTCAGAGTATAGGGATAGAGGGTACATACCTCAATATCATAAAAGCCATCTACGAAAAACCTACAGCGAATATCGTTCTCAATGGGGAAAAGCTGAGAGCTTTTCCCCTAAGGTCAGGAACGCGGCGGGGATGTCCACTCTCACCACTGCTATTCAACATAGTATTGGAAGTCCTAGCCACAGCAATCAGACAACAAAATAAATCAAAGGCATCCAAAACAGCAAAGAGGAATTCAAACTCTCACTCTTTGCAGATGATATGATACTGTATGTGGAAAACCCAAAAGACTCCACCCCAAAACGGCTAGAACTCATAGAGGAATTCAGTCAAGTAGCAGGCTATAAAATCAAGGCACAGAAATCAGTGGCATTCCTATACACAAACAACAAGACAGAAGAGAGACAAATCAAGGAGTCGATCCCATTCACAATTGCACCCAAAACCATTAGATACCTAGGAATAAATTTAACCAAAGAGGCAAAGGACCTGTACTCAGAAAACTATAAAATACTCAGGAAAGAAATTGAAGAAGACACAAAGAAATGGAAAAACGTTCCATGCTCATGGATTGGAAGAACCAACATTGTGAAGGTGTCAATGCTACCTAGAGCAATCTACACATTCAATGCAATCCCCATCAAAATACCATCCACTTTTTTCAAAGAAACGGAACAAATAATCCTAAAATTTGTATGGAACCAGAAGAGACCCCGAATAGTCAGAGGAATATTGAAAAAGAAAAGCAAAGCTGGCAGCATCACAATTCCGGACTTCCAGCTCTATTACAAAGCTGTCATCATCAAGACAGTATGGTACTGGCACAAAAACAGACACATAGATCAATGGAACAGAATCGAGAGCCCAGAAATGGACCCTCAACTCTATGGTCAACTTATCTTTGACAAAGCAGGAAAGAATGTCCAATGGAAAAAAGACAGTCTCTTCAACAAATGGTGTTGGGAAAATTGGACAGCCACATGCAGAAGAATGAAACTGGACCATTTCCTTACACCACACACAAAAATAGACTCCAAATGGTTGAAAGACCTAAACGTGAGACAGGAGTCCATCCAAATCCTAAAGGAGAACACAGGTAGCAACCTTTTCGACCTCAGCCGCAGCAACTTCTTCCTAGAGACATCACCAAAGGCATAGGAAGCCCGGGCAAAAATGAACTATTGGGATTTCATCAAGATAAAAAGCTTTTGCACAGCAAAAGAAACAGTCCACAAAACCAAAAGACAACCGACAGAATGGGAGAAGATATTTGCAAATGACATATCAGAGAAAGGGCTAGTATCCAAAATCTATAAAGAACTTATCAAACTCAATACCGAAAGAACAAATAATCCAATCAAGAAATGGGCAGAAGACATGAACAGACATTTTTCCAAAGAAGACATCCAAATGGCCAACAGGCACATGAAAAAGTGCTCAACATCGCTCGGCATCAGGGAAATCCAAATCAAAACCTCAATGAGATAGCACCTCACACCAGTCAGAATGGCTAAAATTAACAAGTCAGGGAACGACAGATGTTGGCGGGGTTGTGGAGAAAGCGGAACCCTCCTACACTGTTGGTGGGAATGCAAGCTGGTGCAACCCCTCTGGAAAACAGTATGGAGGTTCCTCAAACAGTTGAAATTAGAGCTACCATTCGAACCAGCAATTGCACCACTGGGTATTTACCCCAAAGATACAAATGTAGGGACCCGAAGGGGTACGTGCACCCCAATGT
>NW_027400071.1:0-6239 GCF_003265705.2 Callorhinus ursinus
CAGGGGGTGGCCAAAGCGGTCAGTTTTTGATCGACACTCATTGGCCCAGTGCCGTCCCCGCATACACCTGGGACACACAGAAGGTGGCTGTGGCTTATTAGGGGGGTTCCCCGAGGGAAAGTTGAAAGATGGGGCTTGTCTTGAGCCCTTAGGGCATTTATTACGAAAGTGTCCAAGTTCCCCGCATAGAAACCAGGGCATGCGAGCTTTAGAATTCATTGGGGACTTTCCCTTTTGTTTTTTAAGAAGTTGTGAATGTAGCTGCTGTGGAGGAATTCCTCGAAGGGCCGCTGCTAAAGTCACCCCTTGTACATAACTGGGACCAATGTCTGCACACAGCCGCAAAAAATCCTCAAGGGTGCCCGTGGACTTCCAAGGCCTTATGGCCGCCTGACATGCTGAATTGGCATTCTCAAAGGCTAGCTATAATAGTTCTTGCCTCCCCATCTACAACAATTCTACTTACAGCTTGTAATAGCCGTGAAAGAAAGTCTTGATAGCGTTCATCGGGCCCCTGTCTTATTTTAGATAATTCCTCTGTCCTTGTGCCAGTGGTCGGTAACTTTTTCCATGCAGTCAAAACAGCCTCATTGATTTGAACATAGGCAATCTCAGGGAAATGTATTTGGTTACCCACTTCATAATAAGCTCCAGTACCAGCCAACATCTCATATGTGACAGGGATTTGGGTCCTTCTGTTATAGATAGCCAAATTGTTACACTTTTCTTCGAATTCGGCCTTCCACAACAAATAATCTCCCCCATTAAGGCAAGCCCGGGCAACAACCTTCCAATCTCCCGGGCAAAGAGCTTCTCTGGTAAGGTTCTCTATCATGGATAGGGTAAAGGGAGCAGTGGCCCCGTACTGACTACAGGCAGCCTTTAAGTCTTTTAACATTTTAAAATTTAGGGCAGTATATGTCCGTTGGCCTCCCTGTAAGGTTACTGGGTAGGCATTAAACTCTCCCATGTCTTCTCCTGCCTGCTGCGCTGTTAGTAAAGTTCTCTGTAAAGGGCTAATGTTGGATACAGAGGACTTGGCAGCGCTCTGCTGATTGGTCATAATGGGAAAAGCCTGCAGCGTGCTAGTTTGAGTGCACTTAGTCACGGAATTAATCCCTTGACCAGAGGTTGTGACTGCAGGCAGGACCGATTTCAATGTGGGCATAGTCAGAATGGGGTCATCATCGAGATAAACATCATCGTTGCCAAATTCATCCCCACCACTCTGAGCCTTAGGGGTTTTCCCCGCCAAGGGCATAGGCGGTGGTGGAGGAGGGAAAGGATCCTGGGTGGGTAAGTTGACATCATCGCCCAGAATCTCAAAAGAGGATACCCCAGTAGGAGTCAGGGGTACTTTAATAGGATCTTTTTCCTCATCCTCAACCCATGATTTTAAAGATATCAGCTCAATTTTTTGTTGTGGCTCCAGGATTTCACAAATATGAGACCAAAGGCCCATTGTGTTAGGCGGTAAGGCGCTGGAGCCCCGCAATTTTATTTGATTTTTCATCTCTTGGCCCACCCGTTTCCAATCCTCTGGGTTTGCTGTCCCTTCTAGTGGGAACCAAGGGCACAAATCTATGTTCCTGAAAAATTCCTGCAGTGTGGAGGAAGACACCTTATGTCCCCTCTCTGCCAATAAAACCTGCAGGGTCCGCAGAAAATATGCATGACTAGCGGACTGACTTTGTCCCATAATTTCTTACTCCTGTCGTGCCGGTTAAAGGACCGGTTCTCTTACCTGAATGTTTGCAACGTCAGTGTCCAGGATCCTCTTTCATGTGCTCAGGTCCCTGTTTGGGCGCCACTTGCCACGGCCCGCGTACAAGGTCGAACAGGGATGAGGGCAAGAGAATGAAACATAAAAGTATGGGAACAGGAGGGTTGCCCACGGGGGTGCCGCGAGCAACAACTTTATTCTTTCTCACACACTTTATATAGGCTTAGGTTATATAACAATAGGACATAAACAAGTTCCACAGGTTCCTCCCTGCCCTTCTCCTGGCTCCGTCCCGAGTTTCTGGTTCAAGGCCAGATTCCTCAAGCTCATAGTTTCTTCCCTGTTTTGTTTACGCGGTATGCCTTTAAAGGGCCAGGTGCGCTATCTTTCAGGGTCTATTAATAACACTGTGGTTTTCTTGGCCTATATACAACTCAGGCTAGCCAGTACAACATGTTTTTATATGGGGGCAGTCAGGTGGCCATGGTTCAAAGGGATCAGGGAGCCTTTGCTCTACCTGATTAACCCCCTTGTTGCTCATGGCTCCCGACATTTCCCCCTTTTATCTTTAAACGCAACATGTGTACATTTGCTTGGGTACTAGCCATGAAAGCAAACAGACAGCGACTCCAAGCACACCATAAGCAGAGTAATAAGATTACCCCTACAACCAGAGCACACATAATCCAAAAGAAATGTTGGACGATATTAAAGGGGTTAAACCCCTGTAGCTTTTGTAGAAAGGATTGTGCCATGTCTCCGGGGGTGACTACATGCAGATGGGAGGAGGCTATATTGTTTATTTGTTCTTGCAATTGAAGCAGATCTAGGCTTACATTTGTCTCATGCCAGATACCTTGCAAGTGACTCTGCATCGTTTCCCAGGAGACACTGTCAGCCTTCAAGGGGGTTACACAAATGGAACCATACCCGCCGTGGCATACAAAGGACAGACGAGTGTGTAACAGTGAATATTGGGTGCCCAGGTACTCGACGGCCTGTTCTAGACCATCTAGGCGAGCCAAAATTTTTCTATCTATACTTCCTTGTGTAGCGAGGGTCTGGGAGACATTATGGGCTAAGCTATTTACATGGGAGGCCGTATGTATGCCCTGGGACAGCGCCACCGTGGAAACAGTAGCCGAGGCTATCAGGGACACCAAGGCAGTGATGCCGGCTATCAGGAGGCCCAGGAAGCATCGTCTCCGACTAAGTAGGCCTTCCAGTTCTTGTGCAAATTGGTAGCCATAATCTCTATACCAGGGCCCCCCCACCTCTACAGGCATCATTAGATAAGGGGGCTGCATGGCTAGAAAAACCATCTTTGTTGGATTTGGGGCACCGGGTAAAGGCAAACAGTTGGTGAGATAACATTCCTCACAAGTTATTTTGTAAAGGGTTCTATTGGCCCTAATCTCGGGCACCACGGACCCGTCCCCCACCACAAACAGAAACGGTGGGGAAAGACATGCCCGAATTTGAAAGGTCAATGGGCCCGTGGGGAAACCAGGGAAAAGAGATGAATTAGCTTTAACATCTCTCATGGCCGCAACAATTTTTCATAAGTCCGGTGTCTCATCCTCCCCAGTGATAGCAGTCCCCCGGGAGCAGAATTATTGTGGTCGTATGGCCCATATTCTGAAAGCGGGGGGGAGCGGCGCAAAGGGAGATCCCCGTCTTTTGACCAGTCAATTATATAAGTATCAGGTATGCCATGGGGAGTCACAATCTCTGGGTTGTGATGAACGCAGGTTTTCCAAGAGGGTCCATAGGTTTTCCACGTTAAGTCAGATTTGCAGAGGGGATAGTCAAGGTATGGGGTCTCAAGGGATCTGGAAGCGGGTCCGAAACGGCCAACAGGCAGGGGCCGTCGATGTTGAAGGACAACCTCGTTGATGTCCCAATCCTCCACCATTACATGAGGTGTCAAAGTGTCTCCTCTGGGTGGCTCAGTTCCAAACCAATAGCGGATTCTTCGGGAGACTGGTGAAGTGACCACGCATCCATAATGGGGCGCCTCAGGGCCATCGATGGCCTGGAAACAAATGGGGGGGGGCAGAAGCCAGGCTGGTCCAGTTAAAAGGCGCCACGGCATGAGTGAGGCCGGAAATCTCAGGCCCATCAAAAATGTCTGTGAAGTTAGTAAACACCTTGGGTGAGGGATCCTTCCAGGTGACCGCCCTCGCGGTAGGAGGATCCGGGACAAAAGCCCAGTAAGGAGAGGGCTGGGCAGAGTCAAGGGTTAAAAGTGATAGCATGGCAAGGAAAAGGGCAACAGCCGTGACTGGCCGGCCCGACTCACGCACGGTGGCCTCAGCTCGAGCGGTCAGGGCTTTGATGTCTCCGCATATTATTTTCCTCTGATCCGAGGCGGGGCGTCTCCTCGTCCTCCCGGAGCGGATCTGGAGCCGCCTCATTCTGCAAACCATTACGGACAATGCGGACGCATCGAAGCGGGAGCCAGCGTGGCGTCTCCTTGTCCTGGGGAAAGATACAAGCGTATCCTCGGCCCTGGCGTAGGACCGGGTCAGGTCCCCTCCATTCCATGGTGGCGGGGTCACGCCACTTCGCATAGAGGAGGGGAGCCCGCTCAGGCTGCCAAAAACGTTCGGCGGCAGTGCGGCCAACCGAGTCAACATTCAAAAAATTTAAAACAAAGAGTACTAATGAAAGGTGTAAGTGAGGTGAATATTTTATTTTCCCCTGTATATTTCCCCCTCTTTTAGTTTTTTGAGGTACATTTTGAGGGTGGAATGGGCTCTTTTGACAATGGCCTGACCTTGAGAATTATAAGGAATACCTGTTGTATGAGTGATGTGAAAATTTGCACAAAATCCTGGATATACTATTAAGCCCTTCAGGGTCCAACTAGATCTACTTAATAATAAGCCCCATGTGTTTGGGGGGAGAGGTCCCCATATTCCTGTACTTATTGGTTGAGGGGGCATGACAGCTTCTAAATAAACAGAACTATTTGGGGCCAGATCTAATCCTGCACTGGCTGGGGTGCCTCGGTGAAGGGATTCAATCCCAGGGAGGTCTGCCTGTTGGCTCTGACCTCAGAGATGGGGGGGAGAGCATTGCCGCTATTGTTTGGTGGGGCTGCAGGAAGCCCCGTTGGGAGTTTCCCTGCTTCAGGGGGTGGCCAAAGCGGTCAGTTTTTGATCGACACTCATTGGCCCAGTGCCGTCCCCGCATACACCTGGGACACACAGAAGGTGGCTGTGGCTTATTAGGGGGGTTCCCCGAGGGAAAGTTGAAAGATGGGGCTTGTCTTGAGCCCTTAGGGCATTTATTACGAAAGTGTCCAAGTTCCCCGCATAGAAACCAGGGCATGCGAGCTTTAGAATTCATTGGGGACTTTCCCTTTTGTTTTTTAAGAAGTTGTGAATGTAGCTGCTGTGGAGGAATTCCTCGAAGGGCCGCTGCTAAAGTCACCCCTTGTACATAACTGGGACCAATGTCTGCACACAGCCGCAAAAAATCCTCAAGGGTGCCCGTGGACTTCCAAGGCCTTATGGCCGCCTGACATGCTGAATTGGCATTCTCAAAGGCTAGCTATAATAGTTCTTGCCTCCCCATCTACAACAATTCTACTTACAGCTTGTAATAGCCGTGAAAGAAAGTCTTGATAGCGTTCATCGGGCCCCTGTCTTATTTTAGATAATTCCTCTGTCCTTGTGCCAGTGGTCGGTAACTTTTTCCATGCAGTCAAAACAGCCTCATTGATTTGAACATAGGCAATCTCAGGGAAATGTATTTGGTTACCCACTTCATAATAAGCTCCAGTACCAGCCAACATCTCATATGTGACAGGGATTTGGGTCCTTCTGTTATAGATAGCCAAATTGTTACACTTTTCTTCGAATTCGGCCTTCCACAACAAATAATCTCCCCCATTAAGGCAAGCCCGGGCAACAACCTTCCAATCTCCCGGGCAAAGAGCTTCTCTGGTAAGGTTCTCTATCATGGATAGGGTAAAGGGAGCAGTGGCCCCGTACTGACTACAGGCAGCCTTTAAGTCTTTTAACATTTTAAAATTTAGGGCAGTATATGTCCGTTGGCCTCCCTGTAAGGTTACTGGGTAGGCATTAAACTCTCCCATGTCTTCTCCTGCCTGCTGCGCTGTTAGTAAAGTTCTCTGTAAAGGGCTAATGTTGGATACAGAGGACTTGGCAGCGCTCTGCTGATTGGTCATAATGGGAAAAGCCTGCAGCGTGCTAGTTTGAGTGCACTTAGTCACGGAATTAATCCCTTGACCAGAGGTTGTGACTGCAGGCAGGACCGATTTCAATGTGGGCATAGTCAGAATGGGGTCATCATCGAGATAAACATCATCGTTGCCAAATTCATCCCCACCACTCTGAGCCTTAGGGGTTTTCCCCGCCAAGGGCATAGGCGGTGGTGGAGGAGGGAAAGGATCCTGGGTGGGTAAGTTGACATCATCGCCCAGAATCTCAAAAGAGGATACCCCAGTAGGAGTCAGGGGTACTTTAATAGGATCTTTTTCCTCATC
>NW_027400072.1:0-6236 GCF_003265705.2 Callorhinus ursinus
CGTGCCCTAACCCGTACCCAACTCTCACCCGAACCCTGGGTCAACTAGAGAAAAGAGGAAATCCCCGGAAGTTTGGGGTTCATGAGAAATTTGACCGCCATTCCTGACAGGAAGATGACACTGTACCAAATGGAACTGCTGCTTTCTCAGAACCCTGCCATCCTGTGAAATGCTGCATCACTGACTCACAGGCTGATGATCAAAAACTTGAACTCCTAGTTGCAGAGCAGATAAGTGCTGTCAGCTGGGGAGAAGTAGGTCCTCTGACCTATGGCCTACACACCTGCTTCTATTTCTGGGAGAAGGGGAAAGACACACTTGTTTCTAAGTAGTCATTATCTTCATTCTGAAGTAGACCAATGACTTTGACCTTTTTGGAGAAGCGAAAGTACTCTTCCAAATGAACAACTCAACTCACCTGTTCCTCATGCAACTTGTGTGCGATCTGGTTTACTCCAGCCTCCAGGCCCCACCTGGAGGATCCCCCTGTACCCTCTTGACAGCCCATGACCAGCACCAGGACCCCTGGGGGCACAATGCTGGATTTGGGGGAGGACTCTGGGGCTTCTTGCCACCACACCTGTGCCTGAGGAAGCGGGAACCTGGCGGACCCTCCCAGATGATCCTGATGGAACATTAGCACCATCCCTGAGGACATGGGGCACAGGGCTGACGTTGAAGGACTGCTCTGGGGCTTCTTGTCACCACACCTGTGCCTGGGGGGAGCGGGACCTGGAGGGCTCTCCCCGGCAATCCCAAAGGACCATTAGCACCATCCCCGGGGAACATGGGGCACAATGCTGAAATTGGGGGATGGCTCCGGGGCTTCTCGCTACCGGACCTGTGCCTAGGCGAGCAGGAACCAGAAGGACCCTCCCAGACAATCATAACGGACCATTACCATCATCGCCCTGAGGACATAGGGCACAATGCTCAGTTGGAGTCCCTTGGTCCTGAAACCAGCAGGAACGGAGCTCAAAGGAAAGAGAGGCGACTCCAGGAGCATTTCCATCCTAGGAAAGGCGACCCACTGGAGGGCACAGAAGCAGCAAACCCCACCGACCCGCAGGCCATTGGAACAGGATGAACTCCTGCACTTACTTAGCACGTTGTCCGTCTTCGTGTGTGCACAGTGACTGGCCCCCCCAGGGCTGGTGCACTTCTAGAGGAGCGGTAGACACTTTTCAGTGCTTGCTCGTGGTTCAGAGGACCAAAGCCCAAAGAAGCAGAGGATATCCTCTTCCTCTGGAGCTGGGGAAGGCAGCCAAAATCCTGGGGCGGGACCGAGTGCAGGAGTGTGTTCTTTCTGAAGCCCCTGTCTTCGGTGGCTGTTGCTATGTCTAAAAAAGGCCCTCTCCGCCCCAGAATCAGGAGCATTGACAGGCTCTCTCCAACCCTAGCCCAGGACCACGACCCGAAACCATCCTGGTTTGGTAGGACAGGTCTCCTGCAGGAGCCGGGGAGGGGACTGGCCCCCCTCCCCTCCCCGGCTCCAGGATCCCCGGGACCTGCAAGAGCTCTTCATCTGAGGAGGAGTCTTGGAGAACAAGTGTATCGCGTCAGCCCCGCAAGTGAAATAACCAAAGCCCAACGCTCAGGTTCTAACAGAAGCAGAATTTCAATGTACTGTTTTGGGGGAAGCCTCCTCCCCTCTTATGTGGCCTTGGGGGTCCCCAAGGAAAGGCTTCGTTCGTCTCCTTCCCTCAGAGAGAGGAGCTGGCCCAATGTCCCGCGGTCCCCACCGTGTCCCAGTGCTAAGGAAGAGCCACACGCAGGGCCCTGGTGTCAGGAGGGTGGTCGGCCACTGCTCCTCGGCTCCCAGCTAGCGGCCTGGCGGCTGCATGGAAGAGCTAAATTGCTTTCCGGGGAAGGAGTGCTCACTGCCCACACCGCTCACCATTCCCCTGTGCACTCTGCAATCCAAGCTCCGTGCCAGGCTTACGTCAATCACCAGCACTCCACATGTGCCCGCCATGGGAGGGATCATTCAGCATCCACCCATCGCACGGAGGAGGAGAGCGACGCCCAGCGAGGGGAGGTAAAATGGCTCCAGTACCAAAGCTGGTCAGCAGAGGAGATGGAAAGGCAGCCCTCCAGAGCCCCTGCTACACAAGCCAGAGACTCCCTCAGTTGAAATTGAGCCCTCGCCTGCCTGAGCAGCCACGCACTGGCCCCTGACATTCATGATGGCCTGTTCTTGACCGTGAAGGTGAGCTGGCCGACTAGGAGGGGGAGTTCAGCTGCATGGACAGGCTGTAGCTCCAGGAGAGAGTGACACATCTGAGCTAGCAGGACCCACACTCTGTTATCCCTCCCGGAGCCAGACCAGGAGCTGGAATCTCGGTGCCCGAGGGGCCAGCACACAACAGTGTCTGTAGTGAGCAGGGATCCATCGCCCCCAGGGAGCGTCCACTCTGCCCTCTCCCCGCTACTGCCTGGCCTCACCTCTCCTCACGGTGGGGCTGGAGGACCCGGAACCAGGTCCCATAGGGACGGTGCGACAGTCCGTTTGATGGTCAGGGTTCCCCAAGGGATCCAGCGGCTTGCCAGGGCACGGGGAAAAGACAGGGTCTGGGTTCTGTTATCCACCACCACCCTGGGCACTTGGGAGTAGGAAGAGATACCCACCCCCAAGTCTGGAGGGCTATAGCACAAAAGGCCTCATCTTACTCGGCTGTCACTTGGGCTGCAGAGATGCAGCCAACCTGTCCCAAGGTTCCGACAGTCTTGTAGACGTGCCTGTTGGCCTTGGATATCCATCCCCGAACCCCTGAGATCCCAGTCTTGGGAACATGGTTTCTAACCCCTCGAGGTGCTTTTCAGCAGAGGACAGACTCGGGGCTTCGGGGGCTGAGGATCTGGCTACGCAGAACGTGGCAGAGCACAGGGCCACCGGTCTGGAGACCAAGGTCAGGGCCCTCCGTGTTGCAGCCTCAGGGTCCCCATGTGGAAGAGGATCCAGAATCACTGCTCCGGTCAGGGTGAGGAGGCCTTAGGCCGGAACGGAACCCCAGGACCAGAGAGGGAAACGGGGACATGGGAGGCTTCTGAGGGTTCTCACACCGCCTATGGAACCCACAGATCGGCTCCTGTGAGAGACACAGACACAGAGACAGAGAAGGAGGCAGAGAATGAACACAGGACAGAGGGAACCAGTAGAAGTCACAGACTCCATCAGCTTAGAAATGACATCCCGGCATTTTGTGCCATTCTATTCCTGAGAGCGCCGTCACATTGGCCATCCACCCTGGAGGGGAGGGGACTCCACAGGGATGTGTGACCAGGACTCAGGGCTGCCAGGAGCCACGGTGGGGACTGCCCAGCACATGGGCACAGACGGGGACCATGGACCTGAGCCTAACCGTAATGGGAGCCCCTGGAAGTCTGTGTTGGGAGAGGACAAGTTCAGAATCAGTTCATGACTAGCTTCCCACGGGGGCTGGGACACAGGCAGGAGGGGGGTGGGTTTGCCTGGTCCCCAGAGCAGATTCAAGCCCCTCTCAGCTGTGTTCCATGCCAAGCGCAGCCCCTGGCTCATTCTTGCAATGCCAGGTTTGCACCAGCCTCCTGTGATAGCAGGCACGGAACATGTGTAGAGGTCCCTAACACTACTATTAACCTGTACCCTAAAACTAACCGGTAGCCTAACCCTAACAACTTCCCAAACCCTAACCCCTAACCCTACCCCTAAACCGAACCCTAAACCTAAAGTGTCCCCTAACCCTAACCCGTACCATGAAGGGTACACTAAACCTAAACCCTAACCTGTACCGTAAACCGTGCCTAACACGTACCCTATCTCTAACCCCTACCCTAACCCGTACCCTAAGACTATCCCGTACCCTAACCCTCTCCCGTACCCTAACCCGTGCCCTAACCCGTACCCAACTCTCACCCGAACCCTGGGTCAACTAGAGAAAAGAGGAAATCCCCGGAAGTTTGGGGTTCATGAGAAATTTGACCGCCATTCCTGACAGGAAGATGACACTGTACCAAATGGAACTGCTGCTTTCTCAGAACCCTGCCATCCTGTGAAATGCTGCATCACTGACTCACAGGCTGATGATCAAAAACTTGAACTCCTAGTTGCAGAGCAGATAAGTGCTGTCAGCTGGGGAGAAGTAGGTCCTCTGACCTATGGCCTACACACCTGCTTCTATTTCTGGGAGAAGGGGAAAGACACACTTGTTTCTAAGTAGTCATTATCTTCATTCTGAAGTAGACCAATGACTTTGACCTTTTTGGAGAAGCGAAAGTACTCTTCCAAATGAACAACTCAACTCACCTGTTCCTCATGCAACTTGTGTGCGATCTGGTTTACTCCAGCCTCCAGGCCCCACCTGGAGGATCCCCCTGTACCCTCTTGACAGCCCATGACCAGCACCAGGACCCCTGGGGGCACAATGCTGGATTTGGGGGAGGACTCTGGGGCTTCTTGCCACCACACCTGTGCCTGAGGAAGCGGGAACCTGGCGGACCCTCCCAGATGATCCTGATGGAACATTAGCACCATCCCTGAGGACATGGGGCACAGGGCTGACGTTGAAGGACTGCTCTGGGGCTTCTTGTCACCACACCTGTGCCTGGGGGGAGCGGGACCTGGAGGGCTCTCCCCGGCAATCCCAAAGGACCATTAGCACCATCCCCGGGGAACATGGGGCACAATGCTGAAATTGGGGGATGGCTCCGGGGCTTCTCGCTACCGGACCTGTGCCTAGGCGAGCAGGAACCAGAAGGACCCTCCCAGACAATCATAACGGACCATTACCATCATCGCCCTGAGGACATAGGGCACAATGCTCAGTTGGAGTCCCTTGGTCCTGAAACCAGCAGGAACGGAGCTCAAAGGAAAGAGAGGCGACTCCAGGAGCATTTCCATCCTAGGAAAGGCGACCCACTGGAGGGCACAGAAGCAGCAAACCCCACCGACCCGCAGGCCATTGGAACAGGATGAACTCCTGCACTTACTTAGCACGTTGTCCGTCTTCGTGTGTGCACAGTGACTGGCCCCCCCAGGGCTGGTGCACTTCTAGAGGAGCGGTAGACACTTTTCAGTGCTTGCTCGTGGTTCAGAGGACCAAAGCCCAAAGAAGCAGAGGATATCCTCTTCCTCTGGAGCTGGGGAAGGCAGCCAAAATCCTGGGGCGGGACCGAGTGCAGGAGTGTGTTCTTTCTGAAGCCCCTGTCTTCGGTGGCTGTTGCTATGTCTAAAAAAGGCCCTCTCCGCCCCAGAATCAGGAGCATTGACAGGCTCTCTCCAACCCTAGCCCAGGACCACGACCCGAAACCATCCTGGTTTGGTAGGACAGGTCTCCTGCAGGAGCCGGGGAGGGGACTGGCCCCCCTCCCCTCCCCGGCTCCAGGATCCCCGGGACCTGCAAGAGCTCTTCATCTGAGGAGGAGTCTTGGAGAACAAGTGTATCGCGTCAGCCCCGCAAGTGAAATAACCAAAGCCCAACGCTCAGGTTCTAACAGAAGCAGAATTTCAATGTACTGTTTTGGGGGAAGCCTCCTCCCCTCTTATGTGGCCTTGGGGGTCCCCAAGGAAAGGCTTCGTTCGTCTCCTTCCCTCAGAGAGAGGAGCTGGCCCAATGTCCCGCGGTCCCCACCGTGTCCCAGTGCTAAGGAAGAGCCACACGCAGGGCCCTGGTGTCAGGAGGGTGGTCGGCCACTGCTCCTCGGCTCCCAGCTAGCGGCCTGGCGGCTGCATGGAAGAGCTAAATTGCTTTCCGGGGAAGGAGTGCTCACTGCCCACACCGCTCACCATTCCCCTGTGCACTCTGCAATCCAAGCTCCGTGCCAGGCTTACGTCAATCACCAGCACTCCACATGTGCCCGCCATGGGAGGGATCATTCAGCATCCACCCATCGCACGGAGGAGGAGAGCGACGCCCAGCGAGGGGAGGTAAAATGGCTCCAGTACCAAAGCTGGTCAGCAGAGGAGATGGAAAGGCAGCCCTCCAGAGCCCCTGCTACACAAGCCAGAGACTCCCTCAGTTGAAATTGAGCCCTCGCCTGCCTGAGCAGCCACGCACTGGCCCCTGACATTCATGATGGCCTGTTCTTGACCGTGAAGGTGAGCTGGCCGACTAGGAGGGGGAGTTCAGCTGCATGGACAGGCTGTAGCTCCAGGAGAGAGTGACACATCTGAGCTAGCAGGACCCACACTCTGTTATCCCTCCCGGAGCCAGACCAGGAGCTGGAATCTCGGTGCCCGAGGGGCCAGCACACAACAG
>NW_027400073.1:0-6236 GCF_003265705.2 Callorhinus ursinus
GTCTATCCCATTTACAATTGCACCCAAAACCATTAGATACCTAGGAATAAATCTAACCAAAGAGGCAAAGGATTTGTACTCAGAAAACTATAAAATACTCATGAAAGAAATTGAAGAAGACACAAAGAAATGGAAAAACGTTCCATGCTCATGGATTGGGAGAATCAACATTGTGAAGATGTCAATGCTACCTAGAGCAATCTACACATTCAATGCAATCCCCATCAAAATACCATCCACTTTTTTCAAAGAAATGGAACAAATAATCCTAAAATTTGTATGGAACCAGAAGAGACCCAGAATAGCCAGAGGAATACTGAAAAAGAAAAGCAAAGCTGGCGGCATCACAATTCCGGACTTCCAGCTCTATTACAAAGCTGTCATCATCAAGACAGTTTGGTACTGGCACAAAAACAGACGCATAGATCAATGGAACAGAATCGAGAGCCCAGAAATGGACCCTCAACTCTATGGTCAACTTATTTTTGACAAAGCAGGAAAGAATGTCCAATGGCAAAAAGACAGTCTCTTCAACAAATGTTGTTGGGAAAATTGGACAGCCACATGCAGAAGAATGAAACTGGACCATTTCCTTACACCACACACAAGAATAGACTCCAAATGGTTGAAAGACCTAAACGTGAGACAGGAGTCCATCCAAATCCTAAAGGAGAACACAGGCAGCAACCTTTTCGACCTTAGCCGCAGCAACTTCTTCCTAGAAACATCGCCAAAGGCACGGGAAGCCAGGGCAAAAATGAACTATTGGGATTTCATCAAGATAAAAAGCTTTTGCACAGCAAAAGAAACAGTCCACAAAACCAAAAGACAACCGACAGAATGGGAGAAAATATTTGCAAACGACATATCAGATAAAGGGCTAGTATCCAAAATCTATAAAGAACTTATCAAACTCAACACCCAAAGAACAAATAATCCAATCAAGAAATGGGCAGAAGACATGAACAGACATTTCTCCAAAGAAGACATCCAAATGGCCAACAGGCACATGAAAAAGTGCTCCACATCGCTCGGCATCAGGGAAATCCAAATCAAAACCTCAATGAGATACCACCTCACACCCGTCAGAATGGCTAAAATTAACAAGTCAGGAAACGACAGATGTTGGCGGGGATGTGGAGAAAGGGGAACCCTCCTACACTGTTGGTGGGAATGCAAGCTGGTGCAACCACTCTGGAAAACAGTATGGAGGTTCCTCAAACAGTTGAAATTAGAGCTACCGTTCGATCCAGCAATTGCACTACTGGGTATTTACCCCAAAGATACAAATGTAGGGACCCGAAGGGGTACGTGTACCCCAATGTTTATAGCATCAATGTCCACAATAGCCAAACTGTGGAAAGAGCCAAGATGCCCATCGACAGATGAATGGATAAAGAAGAAGTGGTATATATACACAATGGAATATTATGCAGCCATCAAAAGGAATGAGATCTTGCCATTTGCAACGACGTGGATGGAACTGGAGGGTGTTATGCTGAGTGAAATAAGTCAATCAGAGAAAGACATGTATCACATGACCTCACTGATATGAGGAATTCTTAATCTCAGGAAACAAACTGAGTGTTACTGGAGTGGTTGGGGGTGGGAGGGATGGGATGGCTGGGTGATAGACATTGGGGAGGGTATGTGCTACGGTGAGCGCTGTGAATTGTGCAAGACTGTTGAATCACAGATCTGTACTTCTGAAACAAATAACGCAACATATTTTAAGAAAAAAGGAAAAGAAGAAGATAACAGGAGAGGAAGAAAAGGGGAGTATGTCAGAGGGGGAGACGAACCATGAGAGATGATGGACTCTGAAAAACAAACTGAGGGTTCTAGAGGGTAGGGGGGTGGGGGGATGGGTTAGCCTGGTGATGGGTATTGAGGAGGGCACGTTCTGCATGGAGCACTGGGTGTTATGAACAAACAATGAATCATGGAACACTGCACCAAAAACTAATGATGTAATATATGGTGATTAACATAACAATAAAAAAATTAAAAAAAAGAAATTAACATTATAATTGCCAAAATCATTTAAAAATTTAACACATAGGTTGAATAAATGTACTTTTAGAGATAACTAAATTCATTCAAAGGTAAATTCAGTCATATTATGAGAATCCAGATTAAAAAGGCAAGGAGTACCTGTTACTGTACTTCAAACTATTTTCTGCATAAAACAACTTTGTCTAAAATCCATGTGCTTAATAAAACTAATTCAGCACTTCTGAGAAGCTCTTGTCTAACCAAAGATTTAAGAACCCAGGCTTCTTCCATCTTCAACTCACCATCTTATGGCTTCCAAGTTGCATTGCCATCTGTCAGCTTTCAGATGAAGGAAAGAAAAACATGAGATAAACCACTTGATATTTACAACAACTTGTACTGAAAGGACACAGGTAACTTTGTTAACGTCCCTATGGCCAGAACTAGTCATATGCACAGGGGCACTGGGAATTGATGTTTTATTGAGTTTCAGTGGGAAATGACATGGTTTAGTGACCATACAGCCTTGTATCCACCACAGAAGGAGATAGATAACCTGAAAGAGAAATGTAGAGGTTTGGAGAAAATATCTAAATAGTCCATCATCCTTTTAATAAGAATTCTAAGTGGAGAGGAACAGAAATAAATGAAAAGAAGAAATAATAAATTAGAAGAGGTGTTCTGGAATGAAGAAGTAACTATATAATGAGGTGACATATTGAGTGGAAGACAGGATTAATGAAGTATTGTCCACATGTACATGCACTGAAATTCCATAACCTCAGAGACAAAGGGAACATTGTAAAAGCTCCCAAAGAGCAACAAATATTCATAAAGTAGACAGACATCTATCCACTTTCTCAACAATATTGGATACAAAAAGAATGAAAAATGTCCTCAGATTTTGAGGGGGAGAATCACTTTTGGACTTATTCTGTCCCCAGTCAAAGGTGGGAACAAATTAAAAATGTTTCATCCATGAAAGAAGCTGAGACTTGCATGATCAAAACACTCCTTATAAAACATATTCATCAGGATGTAACTTTAACAAAATTAAAAGTAATTTAACATAAGGAAGGACATGAGCTAAAATAAACAATGACAATTGAGCATGATACAGAACAGGAAAGCTAGAAAAAAAAAGTGTAACTTAACACACTGAAATACAAGTACAATTCATGTTGGTAATTTCAAAAATTTATGGGATTAAGATTAATTTTCTTCTATGTGATTTCAACTACAGGATCTCATTTTATGAACGAGCTACACAGGTACATAATCATATCATGAATTCTACTATCTTTTCATCTTTAAAATCAAAATATGGACATATCACAAATAATTCAATGTTATTTAACAGAACAAAATGTATATGCTGTAAATCTCATTAGTGTAAAATATAATATTTGTAATAATTGGAATTAGGATGTGAGGTGGGAGAAACAATAAGACCTTTATTCCCTTCTCTTTTATAGTAGGAAATTAGTAGGTACTTTTAAAGTTTAATAAACTAAGAAGTGGGAATTAAAGTTTAGTATTTAATCCTAGAAATGTCAACCTTTGCAAGAAACACAAAGAATAGTAATATATTCAAAATTATTGAGCATGGAGGGTGGATGGGAAAAAGTGGGAAGATGGGAAGTACTGTATGAACCAATTTTCTAAAGCAGAGAGGTAATAAAGCTTGTCTAGAAAACAAGAATCAGAAATGGAAGTATACATGTATTACACAATGTAAAAATGATAACCAAGGAAAAACTAAAACCAAAAATGTTTACTGTGTTTTTTCTCTAGGAAATGGGATTTAAGAAGAGACCTATTTGTCATTATATTTCCCTCACCATAGTTGGCACTTTTTCATTGTGAAAATGTCTCATTTTTATACCTATAACATAAAAATGATATAAATATCTTCAAATAATGTTGTTAGTCCTCAGGGATTATTTTATATATAATTCACACAGATTCTGTCATTTTTTCCTACAAAGACATATGCTCCACTTATAATTTTTTGTGTCCTGGGAACATTCATTAATAATGCTTATTTTAGCCATATGACACTTTCTAAAGATAGATGCTATAAATTAAATGGTGCTCATGGAAATGAATCATGTCCATTACTCCCAATTGCTCATCCTTTGAGAATGCAGTTAGGAGAAACTTGTAGGCTGATGTCATGAAAGTTAAAAATAAAACTTAAAGAAAAGTGAAGCAAATGACTGGGACATTAAGGCAGTGTGAAAAAGTGCAGAAAGCTAATGTCCAAAGAGGAAGAATTTGAAAGTCAATGAACACAGAGTTTGGAGAAGAGTGGAAAAGATCCAGTTAAGTGCATTGCCTCAATATCATTGGGTTGCAAACTGATACTTTCTTCTCTGACTTAAGAACCAAGGTCAACTTTCATTTCTGGGCTGATGTTAAAAACTCATTTAAAAAAATAAGTAAGTAACCTCCAACTTTGCAACACTTGGCAGTCTCAGTTTTGTTTTGTTTTGTGTTTGGATGGCACCATTTTTATGGACGTATCTCATTATTGTTTTAATCTGCATTTGCCTGCTAACGATGTTGCACTACTTTTCACATGCTTATTTAGATATTGTCTTGTGAAGTCTCTAGTCAAGTCGTTTTGCCCATACTTCTGTTGTGTAGACAGCCCTTTCCTTACTGATTTGTAATCTGTGTAGATTCTGAATATAAGTCCTCTGTCAGATATACGTATTATAAATATCTTCTCCCACTGTCAGTCTCAGTTTTTCACTCTTTAAGGGTGAAATATTACTAACAAACTTCTATAAATAAACACTATACTTATTTTAATGCAGCCGTATTTATCAATATTTTCCTTTATTGCTGGCTTTGCACCCTGGTAATGAGACCTTTCCCTACTCTGAAGTCATAAAGATGTTCTGTGTTACTGTTTAGAACTGTGCCGTCCAATATGGTAGCCATGATTTCACACTTGAAATGTGGCTAGTATGAGTGAGGAACTGAATTTTTAATTTCATGTTAAGAAATTTCAATTTAAATACAGAATGGAAAATGTTCTTCTATTAAACACAACCTTTTGAGGCGCCTGGGTGGCTCAGTTGTTAAGCGTCTGCTTTCGGCTCTGGTCATGATCCCAGGGTCCTGGGATTGAGCCCCGCATCAGGCTCGCTGCTCAGTGGGAAGCCTGCTTCTCCCTTTCCCCCTTCCCCCTGCTTGTGTTCCCTCTCTTGCTGGGTCTCTCTCTGTCAAATAAATAAATAAAATCTATAAAAAAAATAAAAAAATAAAAAAAATAAAAATAAAAAAATAAGTAAGTAAATAAATCCACACATGTCAAGAGGTTGTGATCTTTACATTTCTCTGAAGAACATAAACAGCACACGTGTTGTCATGATTGTATCTTTCTGCAATTTCAGTTTTGATTTCATCTTTGTGTTTCATTAAGTTGGTCTGTTGAGGTTTTCTTTAAGGCTTTCCAGAGGAATGATTTTGTAAATTCTTCATGAGTGGTTAAACAGAGGCTTTTACGAGAGTATAAAGCTTTCACATATATTCATTTATTCAACTTTATTAATTACTTTCTTTAGGCAGTCTGAATCTCAATTTCACGATATGTATAAGACGTTATGAGTAAATACTTCTATAGTGTTTCTGTCAATTTTTTCTTGCAATATCTGAGTTATCCATTTAAATTGATAAATACTGTGATGCCCATAGATAGGTTCAAATTGTATATTTCACCCTTATAATTTTACACTTTCTCTTGTTTAATATTTTTCACCTGAAATCAAATTCATTGGCTTTTTTTTATTGCATTCCAACTATCTTCTTTATTAACATAAATTTAGCAATTGTTTTTCTATTCTTTTAATTTTGAAAATTTCTGTATTCGGCATACAGGTTGAGTTTAAAATTTTGAGAAAATCTAGTTATTTTAAGATGTACAAATATTCCATTTATATTTTATAGTTAACTCTGTCTTTATTACTTCTTTTCAAATCTTTTTATACTTCTATTGTTTTATACTTCCGTTGTTTACCGTATGAATATTCCTCCAATTGTTTTGGGGTACATTTATATTTGAATAAGCATATTCCCCTGCTAATTTGGAAGGTATGGATTCCTGTAGGAGCTTCTAGTAGTTACTATTGTAAACAGGAGTGAGCTCTACTCATTTAGCTCTTGTCTTAGTCATCAGAATATATGGTCTATCCCATTTACAATTGCACCCAAAACCATTAGATACCTAGGAA
>NW_027400074.1:0-6235 GCF_003265705.2 Callorhinus ursinus
TCTCTTTTTCTCAGCCTCTTTATTTTCCATCATTTGGTCTTCTATATTGCTGTTTCTTTCTTCTGCCTCATTTATCCTAGCAGTTAGTGCCCCCGTTATTGATTGCACCTCATCAATAGCCTTTTTGATTTCTACTTGGTTAGATTTTAGTTCTTTTATTTCTCCAGAAAGTGTTTCTCTAATAACTTCCACACTTTTTTCAAGCCCAGCTAGTATCTTTAAAGTCGTGATTCTGAACTCTAGGTCCGACATCGTACTAATGTCCGTATTGAGTAGGTCCCTGGCAGACGGTACTACCTCTTGTTCTTTTTGTTGAGGTGATTTTTTTCGTCTTGTCATTTTGTCCAGAGGAGAACAGATGAATGAGAGAACAGAATGCTAACAGGTTAACAATGTCTCCAGCAAATATACTCTATACAAATCAGAAAAGACCTGAAACCAGGGGACAAGAAAGGGAAAGGAAGAAGAGAAAAAAAAAGAAAAAGAAAAAGATAAAAACAAACAAAAACAGAACAAAACAAAAAAACCCAGAATATGATCAAATATGATCAGGCTAGTGCATAGATCACTGCCAAACACTAGCTTTTGGGCATATTTTGGTCTTTTAGAAGAAAGTGCCTGCTAAAATTTTAAAGGAAGAAAGACTCATATATGTACAAAATAAGGGTTGATACAATGAAGGGATGGCAGATGACTGTAAAGATGAAAATTATGAAAGATTTTATAAAAGGAATTGATAAGATAATAAGTTGTTTTTAAAAAGAAAGAAGATTTAAAAAGAAAAAGAAAAAAGAAAAGGGAGAGAATGTGATCAAGCAGGGGAATAGAACAAAGCCATACACTAGTGATTTAGGGTATATTTTGATCTCTTAGAAGAAATTGTATCTCAAAATTTTAAAGAGAGCACAACTTATATATATATGCCAAAAATAAGGGTAACTACTATGAAAGGATAAAAATATGATTCTAAAAATGAAAAATAAAAAATGTTTTTTCTAAAAAAGGGATTGATAAGATGTTGTTTGAAAAAGGGAAAAAGAGGGCGCCTGGGTGGCTCAGTTGGTTAAGCGACTGCCTTCGGCTCAGGTCATGATCCCGGAGTCCTGGGATCGAGTCCCACATCGGGCTCCCTGCTCAGTAGGGAGTCTGCTTCTCCCTCTGACCTTCTCCCCTCTCGTGCTGTTTCTCTCTCTCTCTCTCAAATAAATAAATAAAATCTTTAAAAAAAAAAAAAGAAAAAGGGAAACAGAAAAATTCAAAAAAAAATAGTTAAAGAAATTAACTTTGAAAAATGAATTATGGTAAAAAAGCCATGAGTTCTATGTGCAGTATTCCCCTAGCGCTGGAGTTCTCCAGTTCTCCTTGATCGGTAAACTTGGTCTTGGCTTGCTGGCTGTTCATGCTGATCTAGGGGAGGGGCCTGTTGCCATGGTTCCCAAATATCTTTGCCGGAGGCGGATTGCCCCGCCCTTGTGAGTCCAGGCTAAGCAAGCTGCTCGGTTTTGCTCTCAGGAGCTTTTGTTCCCTTCAAGCTCTTGGTTCAGCTTTGGAGGACCAGGGTGAAAATGGTGGCCTCCCAATCTCAGCCCGGAGGAGCTGAGAACTGAGGGCTCCGCTCCTCAGTGTGCCCCCAGAGAAAAGCAGTCACTCCCATCTCCCCGGTCTCCGGCCGCATTCCATGCTCACCCGGCCTGTGACCGAGCATTTCTATCTCTGGCACCCGACCCCGTGTGGAGTCTCCAAACCCAGCAGATCCCTGCGGTGCACTTCCGCGCCACTCCTCCCAGGGGAGGAAGGGGAGTCTCCTCGGCTCTGCAGCTTCTTGGGTCCCTGCTGGAGGAACAGTGGCCCGACTGGGCCGCAGATCACAGTTTATGGCAACCCTGAGCTGAGAGCCCGAGCCTCGGCTCCATCTCTGCAGCCGGCTTCCCCGCTCTGATACCTGGGAGCTCTGCTGCACTCAGGCACCCCTGGTCTTTCTGTGACCCCGAGGGTTCTGAAACCACACTGTCCCGCGAGGGTTCCACTCCCCGCTTAGCCACTGGAGCGACGTCCCTCAGTGGAGCCGGCTTCTACAAGTTCCGATTTTGTGCTCCGCGGCTCTAGCACTTGCCAGAAGAGGCCGACAGAGGCCCCCCTCCCCCGCCGTCTATCCTCCTGAATATCGCCTCGGATTCACTTCTCCGCACGTCCTACCTTCCAGAAAGTGGTCGCTTTTCTGTTCAGAGTGTTGTTACTCTTATCTTCGATCCCCTGTTGAGTTCGTAGGTGTTCAGAATGGTTTGATCCCTATTCAGCTGAATTCCTGAGACCAGGCAAAATCAGGTCTCCTACTCCTTCTCCATCTTGCTCCGCCCCCCATGAACTCTCTTATACATATATATGTATATATCTGCTTGTTTCTTTTTTTTAAGATTTTATTTATTTATTTGAAAGAAAGAGACACAGCGAGAGAGGGAACACAAGCAGGGGGAGTGGGAGAGGGAGAAGCAGGCTTCCTACGGAGCAGGGAGTCCGATGCGGGGCTTGATCCCAGGACCCTGGGATCATGACCTGAGCCGAAGGCAGATGCTTAACAACTGAGCCACCCAGGTTCCCCTCTGCTTATTTTTCTAAAACATATATCCAGGAACAGAAGTACGGAGTCATAAGATATATATACCTACAACTGTACTTGATAATGCCAAATGGTTTTACAATGGTTATATTAATTTACACCCCTATGAAATATTGTATGATAGTGCTGATTGGACCACATCATTTTCAATACTGTTTATTGTCAAACTTTTTAATTTAAGCCAAACCATTAAGTGGTAATTATATCTCATAGTGGCATTAATTGTATTCCCCTACTACTAATAAAAATGAGCACCACATGTTCACTAGCCATTTGGATGCCTTCTTTTTTGAAATTTCCGTTTTTGAAGTTTCTACTTCCAATTTTATTTGTTTTTCGTTTTCTTACTAATTAGTAGGAGTAATATTTTTTCAAATTTTTATTTAAATTCTAATTAGTTAACATACAGGGTAATATTGATTTCAGGAGTAGAATTTAATGATTCATCACTTACATATAACACTCAATGCTCAATGCAACAAGTGCCCTCCTTAATACCCATTACCCATTTAGCCCATCCCCCCCCATGACCTCCCCTCCACCAACCCTCAGGTTGTTCTCTATAGAGAAATATATAACTCATATGAATCGTTTGTTGGAAAGATGTGTTAGAAATATCTTCTCCTGTTCAGTGGCTTATCTCTTCAGTCAATTTGTAATATCTTTTGATGAATACAAGTCATAATTTTAATGTAGACAATTTTAAAAAATATTTCCCCTTATAATTAATAAGGTTTGTGTCCTCTTAAATGAAATTTTTATGTACTCCATGATCATTAAGATATTCATCTGTATCATCCACTAGAAGATATTCTTGTTTTGTCTGTCATTAAAGATCTTATTCCACCTAAAATAAAATTTTTGTTTAAGAATACAACTTTATTGGGGCACCTGGGTCGCTCAGTCATTAAGTGTCTGCCTTTGGCTCAGGTTATGATCCCAGAGTCCTGGGATTGAGCTTCACATCAGGCTGCCTGCTCAGCGGGAAGCCTGCTCCTCCCTCTCACACTTGCCCTGTTTGTGTTCCCTCTCTCACTGTGTCTCTCTCTGTCAAATAAATAAAATCTTAAAAAAAAAAGAATACAGCTTTATTTTTTTCATATGGATACTTAATTGTTACAGCAACCTTTACTGAAAAGATTGTCCTTTACCTACTGTTTTGCAATGAGTCCATTGTCATATATCAAGTGACAATAAGTGTTTAAGGTTTTTACTCAATTCCATTCGTTGATTTGTCTTTTCTATACTAATGGCACACTGACTTAATTACTACAGCTCTTCAATAATTCGTAGGATCTCCTAGAGCAAGTTTGTCACCTTATTTTTTAAAGAGTGTTTTGGTTACTCATGGCTCTTTTCTTAACATATAAATATTAAAATCAACTTACGAAATTCCTCAGAAAATAGCTTTTGGGATTTTGATTTGAATTGCATTCAATGGATACATCTATTTGCAGATAACTGACCTTTTAAAATTACTTAAATCCTTGGGGGTGGAGCAAGATGGCAGAGGAGTAGGAGACCTGGATTTCGTCTGGTCTCAGGAATTCAGCTGGATAGGGATCAAACCATTATGAACACCTACGAACTCAACAGGAGATCGAAGAAAAGAATAGCAACAATTCTCTGAACAGAAAAGCGACCACTTTCTGGAAGGTAGGACATGCGGAGAAGTGAATCCGAGGTGATATTCGGGAGGATAGACGGCGGGGGTGGGAGGCCTCCGTCCGCCGCTTCTGGCAAGTGATAGAGCACAAAATCGGAACTTTTAGAAGTTGGCTCTGCTGAGGGACATCACTCCAGTGGCTAAGTGGGGGGTGGAACCCTCGCTGGGACAGTGTAGTCTCAGGAGACTCGGGGTCACAGAAAGACCGGGAGTCTCTGAGTGTGGCAGAGCTCCCAGGTATCAGAGCGGGGAAGCCGGCTGCAGAGACAGAGACGAGGCGTGGGCTCTCAGCTTGGGATTGCCATAAACTGTGATCGGTGACAGTTGGGTCACTGCTCCTCCAGCAGGGACCCAACAAGTGGCAGATCCGGGGAGACTCCCCTTCCTCCTCAGGCAAGAACGGCATCAGAGCGCACCGCAGGGATCTGCTGGGTTTGGAGACTCCACACGGGGTCGGGTGCCAGAGATAGAAGCGCTCTGTCACAGGCTGGGTGAGCACGGAATGCGGCCGGAGACCAGGGAGATGGGAATGACAGACTGCTTTTCTCTGGGGGCGCACTAAGGAGTGGGGCCCCAAGTTCTCGGCTCCTCCCAGGTGGAGATTGGGAGGCCGCCATTTTCACTTTCGTCCTCCAACGCTGTACGGAAAGCTTGCAAGGAACAAAAGCTCCCAAGAGCAAACCCCAGCAGATTGCTTAGCCTGGACCGGGCAAGGGCGGGGCAATTCCGCCTTTGACAAAGACATTTGGGAACCATGGCAACAGGCCCCTCCCCTAGAAGATCAGCACAAACAGCCAGCCAAAACCACGTTTACCAATCAATGAGAACAGGAGAACTCCAGCTCTAGGGGAATAGTGCACAGAGAATTCATGGCTTTTTTACCATGATTCATTAGTCTTTCAAAGTTAATTTTTTAAGTGTTTTTTTTTAATTTTTCTTTTTCCCCTTTTCAACCAACATCTTATCAATCCGTTTTTTTAAAAAAAAATTTGTTTTTTATTTTTAGAGTCATATTCTATCCCTTCATAGTAGATACCCTTATTTTTGGCATATATATGTAAGTTGTTCTCTCTTTAAAATTTTGAGATACAGTTTCTTCTAACATATCAAAATATACCCTAAATCTCTAGTGTATGGCTTTGTTCTAGTATCCTGCCTAATTACATTCTCTCCCCTTTTTTTTTCTTTCTTTCCTTTTTTTTAATCTTCTTCTTTCTTTTTTGAAACACCTTCTTATCAATTCCTTTCTTAAAATTTTTTATAATTTTCATCTTTACAATCATACTCCATCCCTTCATCATATCAACCCTTATTTTGTATGCATACAAGTCTTTCTTTCTTTAAAATTTTAGGAGGCACTTTCCTCTAACAGACCAAAATACACCCAAAATCTAGTGTGTGGCACTGATCTATGCACCAGCCTGACCATATTTGATCATATTCTTTTTTTTTTTGGTTCTGTTTTTGTTTTTACCTTTTCCTTGGTTTTTTCTCTTTCTTTTTTCTTTTTTTCCCTTTCTTTTCCACTGGTTTCAGGTCTTTTCTGATTTGTTCTTAGTATATCTTCTAGGGATGTTGTTAACCTGTTAACATTTTGTTCTCTCATTCATCTGTTCTCCTCTGGACAAAATGACAAGACGAAAAAAATCACCTCAACAAAAAGAACAAGAGGTAGTACCGTCTACCAGGGACCTACTCAATACAGACATTAGTATGATGTCAGACCTAGAGTTCAGATTCATGATTTTAAAGTTACTAGCTGGGCTTGAAAAAAGCATGGAAGTTATTAGAGAAACTCTTTCTGGAGAAATAAAAGAACTAAAATCTAACCAAGTCGAAATCAAAAAGGCTATTAATGAGGTGCAATCAATAATGGGGGCACTAACTGCTAGGATAAATGAGGCAGAAGAGAGAATCAGCGATATAGAAGACCAAATGATGGAAAATAAAGA
>NW_027400075.1:0-6234 GCF_003265705.2 Callorhinus ursinus
TGCCGGCAGGGCGCGTGTCCACGCTCGAGCAGTCCGTACTGGGGACCGTCTGCTCGCTGGGAAACCCCCAATCGCTGGAGAAACGGGCTATGCAGGGGTGCGTCAGCGGAACCCTCCCCTTGACTCTCCACCAGGACCAGTGAAGCTCCAGAGCAGCCCTGTCTTCCACACGGACCTGCAGGGAGAAGACTGGCCTCAGCCACTAACTGGCACTTGGTATGCGAACCCAGGAAATGTGCCAAGATGACCAGGTACCGACTCCTGTCCCTTTCCCTTGTCTTGTCCGACCAAATTCAATGTAGCAGTGGGCACAAGGCAGAGACTCTGCAAACAGCCCCAGTGTATTCCTGATTTACGTTGTGTGCTAGCATTTCATTGTGGAAGAGCAGCTGCTGAATCTGCATAACGGACCATTAGATCTTTAAACAGAAACAAGCAAAAAAAAAATTTTTTTTGATCATTTATTACACTCCCAACTGGCAACATTTAATCCATAGTCACCAATTACAACATTCATAATAGACCCATGGCCAAGAAGTCCAGACTTTAAAAGAACAGGAACACCGTGTAAGGTGCATAGAGGACACATGGAATTGTAGCCTACAACACCCATCACCACCCCCATTGGTGTGCCTCAGGGTTCAATCTCACACCACAGATTTCTACCCCAAGAACGTGGGAACCTATGTTAATAAAACCCCTCACAGACATATTAGAACCTACAATATGGGCCATGCCTCCAAATTGAATACACAGGACTTTCAGACCAGATATAGGTCCCCAGGTGGTGCTCAGGGTTTTCCATCTTTCTCTGTGCCTGACTTAAAACCTGTATCAGAAACAGACTTGCAGGGGCGCCGGGGTGGCTCAGTCGGTGAAGCGGCTGCCTTCGGCTCAGGTCATGGTCTCCGGGTCCTCGGGCTGAGACCGCATCGGGCTCCCTGCTCCGCGGGGAGTCGGCTTCTCTCTTTCCCTCTGCCGCTCCCCACCACTTGTTCTCTCTCAAATAAATATTTTTTAAAAAAATATTTAAAGAAAACAGATTTGCCAAAAGGAAGGAAACAGTTCCTGTTCAGTGGTAGGAGTTTCAATTGGAGGAATTCTAACAGCTGCTTTTTCTTTACACCAAATCATTCAAATCACACTTAAAATTTTTTTAAACCAAATCTCAGTATAAACACAGACCCTGGCAGCTTGGTCAGCGTTGGGCACACAGATGGACAAAACTAGCCATGTGTCACAGAACAGAAATAAATGTCACACTGAATTAAACAGGGCAATGGAGATTCGACATGAAGCTGTTGGAGAAATCACTACAAGTAACAACACACTAAAAAATGACATGAAAGGTATGTCTCTTACTGTAGACTGACAGTTGTTGCAATAAGATGGGTTAATACGGGGAATATTCTTAGAACAGCTATAATCTTGGGGGCAATCCTGGTTGTCCAGATGCTAGACAACTCAGCCAGAAGTGAAGGAGACACCACACATCCTTGAGTCAGGATTCCTTGGGATCCTGTGAAATTAGACTATTGGCACTTCCTGGAGGAAACATGACGCTCACTGCACTTTTGCGGTTCCCCAATATGAGAAGAGAGTGTGGAGTGAGCCTGCAGGCCACAGAGAGCCTCCTTATGACAGAAGGGAAACATGTTCCTACTCTGAAAACTATGAAATATGGATGAAAAAAATTGAAGACAACACAAACAAATGGAAAGCTACACTAAGCTCATGGAATAGAAGAACTAATGTTGTGAAAATGTCCACACTACCCCAAAGAGTCTCCACATTCAATGCAATCCCTATGAAAATACCAATAGTATTTTTCACAGAACTAGAACAAGAAATACTAAAATGTGTATGGAACCACAAAGACCCCGCACAGCCAAAGCAATCTTGAGAAGGAAGAACAAAGCTGGAGGCATCACAATCCCAGATTTCAACATATACCACAAAGCTGCAGTGATCAACGCGGTATGGCACTGGCACAAAAACAGACCTAGATCAATGGAGCACGGCAGAGAGCCCAGAAATACAGCCATGCTTTTATGGTCAATTTATCTATGACAAAGGAGGCCAGAGTATGCAGTGGGGAGAAGACAGTCTCTTCAATACATGGTGCCGGGAAAAGTGGAGAGCCACGTGCCAAAGATTGACAGGGCAACACTTTCTTATGCCATCCACCGAAATAGACTCCAGTGGATTAAAGACCTAAGTGTGAGCCCTGACACCATAAAACTCTAAAAGAAAACATAGGCAGTAATTTCTTAGACATCAACCTTAGCAATATTTTTCTAGATCAGTATCTTCAAACAAGGAAAACATATTGAAAACTAACCTATTGGGACTACACCGAAGTAACAACCTTCTGCAGAGGAAAGGAAATCATCCAGAGAATTAAAAGAAAACCTGAGAAGATATTTGCAAATGACATATCTGATAAAGGGTTAGTATCCAAAATATATGAAGAACTTATAAAACTCAACACCCAAAAAACAAATGATCCAATTTAAAAATGGGCAGAAGACATGAACAGACATTTTTCCAAAGAAGACATCGAGGTGGCCAACAGACACATGAAAAGATGTTCAACATCACTCATCATCAGGGAAATGCAAATCAAAACCACAACGAGGTATCACCTCACACCTGTCAGAATGGCTAGTATCAAAAAGACAAGAAATAACCAATGTTGGTGAGGATGTGGAGAAAAGGGAACCCTCTTGCTCTATTGGTAGGAATGCAAACTGGTGCAGCCACTCTGGAGAACAGTATGGAGGGTCCTCCAAAAACGAAAAACAGAAATATCGTATGATCCAGTAATTGCACTGCTGGGCATTTACCCAAAGAAAATGAAAACACGAATTTGAAAAGATACATGCACCCCCCCATGTTTATTACAGCATTATTTACAATAGGCAAATTATCGAAGCAGCCTAAGTATCCCTTGAGAGATGAGTGGAAGAAGATATGATGTGTGTATATATATAATATATATATTATTATATGGAATATACAACGGAATACTACACGGTCTTAAAAATGAATGAAATCCTGTCATTTGTAACAATATGGATGAAACTGGAAGGTGTTAAGTGAAATAAGTCAGACAGAAAAAGACAAATACCATATAATTTCACTTATTGTGGAATCAAACCAAAAAAGAATAAACCAGAAACAAACTCATAAATACAGACAGGAAGCTTGTGGTAGCCAAAGGGAAGGGGATGGGAGGGTTGGGAGAACTACAGGGAAAAGAGGTACAAAGCTACAGTTACAATAAGTCACAAGGATGAAAAGTACAGCAGAGGGAATATAGTTAATGATGTTGTAGTGTTTATGGTGGCAGATGATAACTACACTGATCGTGGTGAGCACCATGTACGGAACTGTCCAATCACTATGTTGTACACCTAAATTTAACAACATTGTATGTTAGCTACAATAAAAAATTTGAAGACTTTTTATATCTGAGACTATGAAAAGTTCCAGCAAAGCAGATTTAAAAGAGCCTATATGATCAACTGCTATTCTTGCTTCACTGACGTGAATAATGAAGCCAAGTTTATTGAAACTTTATCTAATTGGCAAACAAATTAGTCTTACTGTGGTTACTGTTGATAGAAATGGGAGTGATTGTTGAGAGAAATATTATGATTCCACTGTAACTACAATACGTAATTTTGGGTATTAGATTCTAGTTCTGTTCATTGTTTGGAGGTTTTGATTCTAGTTCTGTTCATTGTTTTGAGGTTTTGAATTCTATCTATAAACTACTCTGGATCCTGAATTCTTCCAGATTCCTCCAATGTCAGACTACAACTCTCCAAACTAACATTGCCAATTTTCTTCCATCTTTTTGACTTGAAATCACTGAACACTGAAACTGCCCCTTTTCCTGAAGCCTTGAAAACTGAATATGAACGACTGGATGTATACTTCAGAGAAACCACTACATTAGCTCATATGCAGACAGTCTCCAAATCTGTTGCTGTGTGGGCTACTCACAGGGATCACCAGAGACATTCTGGCTGCAAACTAGGGAACGCTCTCCAATTGCCATTGCCTGCCTTCACTCCATCTAAAGATGCTTTGACCCCGACGTCTAGAAATCCTCTCGACTGCCACCCTCAGAACTCAGAAGCTGGTGTATCATTGGCTCCACTCATTAACCACTGGTTTTGTTTCCATAGAAATACCACGTATTTAATACCTGGTTACTTGATTAATTGTCCTGCAAATTTCTCACAGATTTATGCTTTTTTTGTCTAAAACGTACAAAATCTGCTTGCCTTGGTCATTCTCTGTGTCTCAATTTCATCATTGGACCTCCTTGCACATGCAATAAAACTTTGGTTTTTTTCTCCCGTTAATGACAAGTTAATTCTTAAACCAGCTGGAAGAATCTTGAAATATAGTGAAAATATTTTCCTCCCTGAACCAGTAGTCAGGGCTCCTAGGTGTCACCTATTGAAAAGCACCCCCGCAAGACTGTAGATTCTTCCAGCTTTGCCTTCAGGAGGAATATGCACATTTGTGTAGGTCAGGGCTTACATTTAAGCAGATGCCATGGACCCCCAAAAGTCCACTGTGATGCCTGGACTCTAGACACATGCCCTGTTCTAGGTCCCTGGCTCCCCAGCCCACACATACACAGTACACAGCCTTTCAGTTGCCACTGAGCATCTGGGGTGTCCAGTCCTGGAGACCTCTGGCCAGTCCCCAGCTACTCTGAATATCTCCAGAAAGAACGGAACCCACTCACAATATCTTACCAAGGCAACAGCTTTAAAATAATGACATTAGGGGCACCAGAGTGACTCAGACAGTTAAGCATCTGTCTTTGCCTCAGGTCATGATCCCAGAGTCCTGGGATCGAGCCCTGCATCAGGCTCCCTGCTCAGCGGGGAGCCTGCTTCTCCCTCTGCCTCTGCCCCACCCCCACTCATGTTCTCTCTCACTCTCTCAGATAAATTCTTTTTTAAAAAAAAATTTAGGCGGCACCTGGGTGGCTCAGTCATTAAGCATCTGCCTTCAGCTCAGGTCATGATCCCAGCGTCCTGGGATCGGGCCCCGCATCAGACTCCCTGCTCTTTGGGAAGCCTGCTTCTCCCTCTCCCACTCCCCCTGCTTGTGTGCCCTCTCTCGCTGTGTCTCTGTCAAATAAATAAATCTTTAAAAATAAAATAAAATTTAAAAATAATAAAGTAATGACATAATTTTCCATTTGGAGTAGCTGCCTGATGGTGTCCCAAGGTTCTCCAGCCACCAAGGCTCCCAGGTGTCCCTTCTAGGAAGATACCCTGGACGGTCTGCCTATATGCCAGTCTTGCCCCACCACGGCTAGGCATGGCATTTTCCTCCGCTCAGCCTTCAGGTTGAATATGCACATTAGTGTATATTTAAGCTTAGAATTAGATGGGTGCCTTGTGCCCCCAACAGCACCTTCCCGAGACCAGGCTTCTCCTGACACTTTCCCTGTATCTGGCCACTGGCTACCATGACCAGTGTGGCCCACATGCACTATAATAAAACATCAGCAGGCCTCTACAATAAAACATTTTGAACATCGTTGTAAAAGGCAGGATGAGAGTAGTAAATATGCCTCCTGAGTACTCTTACCAAGATTACTGGAGATGAGGTTTTGGGGTAGATAGATTATATATTAATGTCTGAGGAGACATGGAAACCTACTGAACAGTCTGGAAAAACTTAAAATTTAGGTAATTCTCACGTTGCCCTGATAACTAAGTGAGGGCATAAATATAGTATCCTATATTTAACAGAGCAATGAAGGAAGACAATCCACTCCTCTCATCAGCAACATTAGCTGACATCCCTGCTGACAGAGAGAGAAAGTGCTGGCGAGGAGAGTAACCTCCAGAGGAGGAGGAAAACCACCCTTATGCAACTGGGGTCAACAACAAGCACTCTGAGGAGGATGATTATTTTAGCCCCTCGGACACTGGGAACCTGAACTTACTGGAATCCATGCCTATGAAATAACCAGAGTTACAATACATGATAATGTGGACCCAGAGTCACTGAACACAGGGCTTACACCAGACAAGATGTGAGAAAGTTTAAAATGGAATTGCAAGAAAGAGGAACAACCCACACCAGCCTGCGCAGCCAGGGCTAGACCCAGGGCTGCTAGGCTGCTGGTCACTCATGATCCCTGGCCGGTGCCCCACTGCTCTAGAGGGATGAACCCTGCGGCCTGGACAATGG
>NW_027400076.1:0-6232 GCF_003265705.2 Callorhinus ursinus
TAGAGGGGAGGGGGTAGGAGGATGGGTTAGCCTGGTGATGGGTATTAAGGAGGGCACGTTCTGCGTGGAGCACTGGGTTTTATGCACAAACAATGAATCATGAAACACTACATCAAACACTAATGATGTAATGTATGGTGATTAACATAACAATAAAAATTAAAAAATAAATAAAATAAAAGTCATCCAGATTGGAAAGGGAGAAGTAAAACTATCTTTATTGATAGTCTACATAGGCAATTCTGTTTTTTTAATTTTTTATTGTTATGTTAATCACCATACATTACATCATTAGTTTTTGATGTAGTGTTCCATGATTCATTGTTTGTGCATAACACCCAGTGCTCCACGCAGAACGTGCCCTCTTTAATACCTATCACCAGGCTAACCCATCCCCCGACCCCCCTCCCCTCTAGAACCCTCAGTTTGTTTTTCAGAGTCCATCGTCTCTAATGGTTCGTCTCCCCCTCCGATTTACTCCCCTTCATTCTTCCCCACCTGCTATCTTCTTCTTTTTTTTCTTAACATATATTGCATTATTTGTCTCAGAGGTACAGATCCGTGATTCCACAGTCTTGCACAATTCACAGCACTCACCATAGCACATACCCTCCCCAATGTCTATCACCCAGCCACCCCAACCCTCCCACACCCCCACCATTCCAGCAACCCTCAGTTTGTTTCCCGAGATTAAGAATTCCTCATATCAGTGAGGTCATATGATACATGTCTTTCTCTGATTGACTTATTTCACTCAGCATAATACCTTCCAATTCCACCCATGTCGTTGCAAATGGCAAGATCGCATTCCTTTTGATGGCTGCATAATATTCCATTGTGTATATATACCACTTCTTCTTTATCCATTCATCTGTCAGTGGACATCTTGGCTCTTTCCACAGTTTGGCTATTGTGGACATTGCTGCTATAAACATCGGGGTGCACGTACCCCGTCGGATCCCTACATTTGTATCTTTGTGGTAAATACCCAGTAGTGTAATTGCTGGATCATATGGTAGCTTTATTTTGAACTTTTTGAGGAACCTCCATACTGTTTTCCAGAGGGGCTGCACCAGCTTGCATTGCCACCAACAGTGTAGGAGGGTTCCCCTTTCTCCAGATCCCCGCCAACATCTGTCGTTTCCTGAGTTGTTAATTTTAGCTATTCTGACTGGTGTGAGGTGGTATCTAATGGAGGTTTTGATTTGGATTTCCCTGATGCTGAGCGATGTTGAGCACTTTTTCATGTGTCTGCTGGCCATTTGGATGTCTTCTTTGGAAAAATGTCTGTTCATGTCGTCTGCCCATTTCTTGATTGGATTATTTGTTCTTTGGGTGTTGAGTTTGATAAGCTCTTTATAGATTTTGGATACTAGCCCTTTACCTGATATGTCATTTGCAAATATTTTCTCCCATTCTGTCGGTTGTCTTTTGGTTTTGTGGACTGTTTCTTTTGCTGTGCTTTTTATCTTGATGAAATCCCAATAGTTCATTTTTGCCCTTGCTTCCCTTGCCTTTGGTGATGTTTCTAGGAAGAAGTTGCTGCAGCTGAGGTCGAAGAGGTTGCTGCCTGTGTTCTCCTTTAGGATTCTGATGGACTCCTGTCTCACGTTTAGGTCTTTCAACCATTTGGAGTCTATTTTTGTGTGTGGTGTAAGGAAATGGTCCAGTTTCATTCTTCTCCATGTGGCTGTCCAATTTTCCCAACACCATTTGTTGAAGAGACTGTCTTTTTTTCATTGGACATTCTTTCCTGCTTTGTCAAAGATTAGTTGACCATAGAGTTGAGGGTCCATTTCTGGGCTCTCGATTCTGTTCCACTGTTCTATGTGTCTGTTTTTGTGCCAGTACCATACTGTCTTGATGATGACAGCTTTGTAATAGAGCTGGAAGTCGGAATTGTAGTGCCGCCAGCTTTTCTTTTCTTTTTCAACATTCCTCTGGCTATTCGGGGTCTCTTCTGGTTCCATACAAATTTTAGGATTATTTGTTCCATTTCTTTGAAAAAAGCTGTTGGTATTTTGATTGGGATTGCATTGAATGTGTAGATTGCTCTAGGTAGGATAGACATCTTCCCAATGTTTGTTCTTCCAATCCATGAGCATGGAACATTTTTCCATTTCTTTGTGTCTTCCTCAATTTCTTTCATGAGTATTTTATAGTTTTCTGAGTACAGATCCTTTGCCTCTTTGGTTAAATTTATTCCTAGGTATCTTACGGTTTTGGGTGCAGTTGTAAATGGGATCGACTCCTTGATTTGTCTCTCTTCTGTCTTGTTGTTGGTGTATAGGAATGCCACTGATTTCTGTGCATTGGTTTTATATCCTGCCACTTTACTGAATTCCTGTATGAGTTCTAGCAGTTTTGGGGTGGAGTCTTTTGGGTTTTCCACATAAAGTATCATATCCTCTGCAAAGAGTGAGAGTTTGACTTCCTCTTTGCTGATTTGGATGCCTTTGATTTCTTTTTGTTGTCTGATGGCTGTGGCTAGGACTTCTAATAGTATGTTGAATAGCAGTGGTGATAGTGGACATCCCTGCCATGTTCATGACCTTAAGGGGAAAGCTCTCAGCTTTTCCCCATTGAGAATGATATTTGCTGTAGGTTTTTCATAGATGGCTTTGATGATATTGAGGTATGTACCCTCTATCCCTATACTCTGAAGAGTTTTGATCAAGAAAGGATGCTGTACTTTGTCAAATGCTTTTTCTGCATCTATTGAGAGGATCATATGATTCTTGTTCTTTCTTTTGTTAATGTAGTGTATCACATTGATTGATTTGCGGATGTTGAACCAACCTTGCAGCCCAGGGATAAATCCCACTTAGTCATGGGGAATAATCCTTTTAATGTACTGTTGGATCCTATTAACTAGTATTTTGGTGAGAATTTTGCATCCATGTTCATCAAGGATATTGGTCTGTAATTCTCCTTTTTGATGGGGTCTTTGTCTGATTTTGGGATCAAGGTAATGCTGGCCTCATAAAATGAGTTTGGAAATTTTCCTTCCATTTCTATTTTTTGGAACAGTTTCAGGAGAATAGGTATTAATTCTTCTTTAAATGTTTGGTCCTGGGAAGCCATCTGGCCCTGGGCTTTTGTTTGTTGGGAGATTTTTGATGACTGCTTCAATTTCCTTAGTGGTTATAGGCCTGTTTAGGTTTTCTATTTCTTCCTGGTTCAATTTTGGTAGTTGATACATCTCTAGGAATGCATCCATTTCTTCCAGGTTATCTAATTTGCTGGCATAGAGTTGCTCATAATATGTTCTTATAATTGTTTGTGTGTCTTTGGTGTTGATTGTGATCTCTCCTCTTTCATTCACGATTTTGTTGATTTGGGTCATTTCTCTTTTCTTTTTGATAAGTCTGGCCAGGGGTTTATCAATCTTGTTAATTCTTTCAAAGAACCAGCTCCTAGTTTTGTTGATCTGTTCTACTGTTCTTTTGGTTTCTATTTCATTGATTTCTGCACTGATCTTTATTATTTATCTTCTCCTGCTGGGTTTAGGCTTTATCTGTTGTTTTTTCTCTAGCTCCTTTAGGTGTAGGGTTAGGTTGTGTATTTGAGACCTTTCTTGTTTCTTGAGAAAGGCTTGTATTGCTATAGACTTTCCTCTCAGGACTGCCTTTGCTGCATCCCAAAGATTTTGAACAGTTGTGTTTTCATTTTCATTGGTTTCCATGAATTTTTTTAATTCTTTTTTAATTTCCTCATTGACCCATTCATTCTTTAGTAGGATGTTCTTTAGCCTCCATGTATTTGAGTTCTTTCCGACTTTCCTCTTGTGATTAAGTTCTAGTTTCAAAGCATTTTGGTCTGAAAATATGCAGGGAATAATCCCAATCTTTTGGTAGTGGTTGAGACCTGATTTGTGACCTAGGATGTGATCTATTCTGGAGAATGTTCCATAGGCACTAGAGAAGAATGTGTATTCTGTTGCTTTGGGATGGAATGTTCTGAATATGTCTGTGAAGTCCATTTGGTCCAGTGTGTCATTTAAAGTCTTTATTTCCTTGTTGATCTTTTGCTTAGATGATCTGTCCATTTCAGTCAGGGGGGTGTTAAAGTCCCCCACTATTATTGTATTGTTGTCAATGTGTTTCTTTGGTTTTGTTATTAATTGCCTTATATAATTGGTTGCTCCCATGTTAGGGGCATAGATATTTACAATTGTTAGATCTTCTTGGTGGATAGACCCTTTAAGTAGGATATAGTCTTCTTCCTCATCTCTTATTACAGTCTTTGGTTTAAAATATTATTTGTCTGATATAAGGATTGCCACCCCAGCTTTCTTTTGGTATCCATTAGCATGGTAAATGGTTTTCCACTCCTTCACTTTCAATGTGGGGGTGTCTTTGGGTCTAAAATGAGTCTCTTGCAGACTGCATATCGATGGGTCTTGTTTTTTTAATCCAATCTGATAGCCTGTGTCTTTTGATTGGGGCATTTAGCCCATTTACATTCAGAGTAACTATTGAAAGATATGAATTTAGTGCCATTGTATTGCCTGTAAGGTGACTGTGACTGTATATTGTCTGTGTTCCTTTCTGGTCTATCCTGCTTTTAGGCTCTCTCTTTGCTTAGAGGACCCCTTTCAATATTTCTTGGAGGGCTGGTTTCATGTTTGCACATTCCTTTAGTTTTTGTTTGTCCTGGAAGCTTTTTATCTCTCCTTCAATTTTCAATGACAGCCTAGCTGGATATAGTATTCTTGGCTGCATATTTTTCTCGTTTAGTGCTCTGAAGATATCATGCCAGTCCTTTCTGGCCTGCCAGGTCTCTGTGGATAGGTCTGTTGCCAATCTAATGTTTCTACCTTTATAGGTTACATATCTCTTCTCCTGAGCTGCTTTCAAGATTTTCTCTTTGTCTCTGAGACTCGTAAGTTTTACTATTAGATGTCGGGGTGTTGACCTATTTTTATTGATTTTGAGAGGGGTTCTCTGTGCCTCCTGGATTTTGATGCCTGTTTCCTTCCTCACATTAGGGAAGTTCTCTGCTATAATTTGCTCCAATAGGCCTCTGCCCCTCTCTCTCTTTCTTCTTCTTCTGGGATCCCAATTATTCTAATGTTGTTTCATCTTATCATATTGCTTATCTCTCGAATTCTGCCCTCGTGATCCGGTAGTTGTTTATCTCTCTTTTTCTCAGCTTCTTTATTTTCCATCATTTGGTCTTCTACATCACTGATTCTCTCTTCTGCCTCATTTATCCTAGCAGCTAGTGCCCCCATTTTTGATTGCACCTCATTAATAGCCTTTTTGATTTTGATTTGGTTAGATTTTTGTTCTTTTATTTCTCCAGGAAGGGTGTCTCTAATAACTTCCATGCTTTTTTCAAGCCCAGCTAGTATCTTTAAAATCATGATTCCGAACTCTAGGTCCGACATCGTACTAATGTCCGTATTGAGTAGGTCCCTGGCAGACGGTACTACCTCTTGTTCTTTTTGCTGAGGTGATTTCTTTCATCTTGTCATTTTGTCCAGAGGAGAATAGATGAATGAGAGAACAAAATGCTAACAGGTTAACAACGTCCCCAGAAAATATACTCTAAACAAATCAGAAAAGACCTGAAACCAGGGGAAAAGAAAGGGAAAGAAAGAAAAAAGAAAGATTAAAAAAAAGAAAAAGAAAAAGATAAAAACAAACAAAAACAGAACAAAACAAAAAATAGAAACAGAATTTGATCAAATATGATCAGGCTGGTGCATAGATCAGTGCCACACACTAGATTTTGGGTGTATTTTGGTCTGTTAGAAGATAGTGCCTCCTAAAATTGTAAAGAAAGAAAGACTTATATATGTACAAAATAAGGGTTGATACAATGAAGGGATTAGAGATGACTGTAAAGATGAAAATTATAAAAGATTTCATAAAAGGAATTGATAAGAAGTTGTTTGAAAAAAGAAAGAAGAAGATTTAAAAAAAAAAAAAAGGAGAGAATGTGATCAGGCCGGAGACTAGAACAAAGCCATATACTAGAGATTTAGGGTATATTTTGATGTGTTAGAAGAAACTGTATCTCAAAATTTTAAAGAGAGAACAACTTATATATATATGCCAAAAATAAGGGTAGCTACTATGAAGGGATAGAATATGACTCTCAAAATGAAAAAGAAAATTTTTTTTTAAAAAAAGGGATTGATAAGATGTTGGTTGAAAAAGGGAAAAAGAAAAATTCCAAAAAAAATTAACTTTGAAAAACTAATGAATCATCGTAAAAAAGCCAT
>NW_027400077.1:0-6231 GCF_003265705.2 Callorhinus ursinus
GTAGCTTTCCCCGAGGATCTGAGGGGTTCTCACCCCCAAAGCAAACTTCATGGGAGTGTTGGGGCTGGCCTAGGACTGGAGAGCAGCCCTGCTCCTTGGGCTCTGCACCCCTCATTTGTCTTGGGGCAGTGCCTGCCTCTCTTGACCCAGGTTCCCAACTGTCCCTGAGGGTTAGACATGGAAACGCTTGAACGTGGCTGCTCCTCCAGGGGTAGGTGGGGGACAGGTGCACCAGGCACACAGGCCTCCCCACTGATAGGGCCAGCCAGGTGTGTCATGGCCAGGTGTGCAAAGGAGACCTGCACGCAGCACCTGTACGGAGAACCAGCCCTTCGGTGGATGTACACGAGACCCATGGCTCTGCACCTGACCGTTCCCCCACATTCCCTCACCACAGCCAACTGCTCTGTGGCCCCAAAGTCCACTGGGCCCGCAATCACACCCACCCTGGGCGGCAGGCCTTAGGGTGCAAGGCCAGGTGGGTAGGACATCTGGGGACGAACAGGTAATTGAATACCCCCACCCATCTTACCTGGAATGCAGACTCCCTCTCAGAGTCCAACTAAGTGCAGGGCTGGGCCAGAGGACCTGGAGGCATCAGTGGAGGCCAACTCAGGATAGGGAGAAGATTAGTCGGCCCCTTCCCCTTCTCCTCTCCTCCTTCTGCCTTGTCTTCCTGGCAGGAGCCGGGACAGAGATCCAGCCTGTCCCTGGCTGCCGCCCCGGCTGGAGTAAGAGGGGTGGGAAGGAGGCCGGGGAGGAGGGGCCCACCAGCAGGATGCCCGAGTGTGAAGGGGGTCATTACTGTAATGAGGGACCCCGTGGGCATTCAGGCATTTCAGCCCTTTTTAGACATGAGCAGTGGCCCCAGGACTCGGCCCCTGCGCCATCCTTCACTCTCCACAAGGCCCTGCATCCTCCCCAGCCCAGTCCTTGTCCACAGCCAGTCCTCCCTCCGGCCCCAGGGGCTCCATGTGCTGTGAAATCATTACAAGCTGGAACCGAGCCATCCCTATGGGGCCTGGTTCCGGGTCCTGCAGCCCCACAGTGAGGAGAGGTGAGGCCAGGCAGGAGGGGGGAATAGGGCAGAGTTGACTCTCCCTGGGGACCATGGCTCCCTGGTCAGTGCAGACCCTGTTGTGTGCTGGACCCTAAGGCACCCAGATTCCACCTCCCAGGCAGGCTCCGGGAGGGAGACCAGAGTGTGGTTCCTGCTAGCTCAGATGTGTCATTCTGTGCTGTAGCTACAGCCTGTCCCACCAGCTGAACTCCCCCTCCTAGTCGGCCAGCTCACCTTCAAGGTCAAGAACAGAGCATCATGAAGGTCAGGGGCCAGTACGTGGCCGGTCAGGCAGGGGAGGGCTCACTTTCAACTCAGGGAGTCTCTGGCTGGTCTAGTAGGGGCTCTGGAGGGCTGGCTTTCCAGCATCTCTGCTGACCAGCTCTGGGACTGGAGCCATTTACCTCCCCTCTCTGGGCCTCGCTCTCCTCCTCTGTGCAATGCGGTGATGCTGAATGATCCCTCCCATGGCAGGAACATGTGGAGGGCTGGTGATTGATGTAAGCTGGGGAGAGAGCCTGGATTGCAGAGTGCAGAGGGAGATGGTGAGCAGTGTGGGCAGTGAGCACTCCTTCCACCAAAAGCAATTCAGTTTTCCCATGCAGCCGCCAGGCCCCTGGCTGGGAGCCCAGGAGCAGTGGCCGACCACACTCCTGACACCAGGCCCCTGAGTGTGGCTCTTCCTCAGCACTGGGACACGGTGGGGACCCCGGGACATGGGGCCAGCTCCTCTCTCTGAGGGAAGGAGAACAAAAAAGACTTTCCTTGGGGTCCCCCAAGGCCACATAAGAGGGGAGGAGTTGCCCCCAAACAGTACATTGAAATTCTGCTTCTGTTAGAACCTGAGGATTTGGTTTTGGTTATTTCACTTGCTGGGCTGACGAGATACACTTGTTCTCCATGACTCCTCCTCAGATGAAGAGCTCTTGCAGGTCCCGGGCATCCTGGACCTGGGGAGGGGAGAGGAGCCAGGCCCCTCCCTGGCTCCTGAAAGAGACCTGTCCTCCCAAAGACAGGATGGTTTCGGTTCGTGATCCTGGGCTAGGGTTGGAGAGAGCCTGTCACTGCTCCTGACTCTGGGGCTGAGTTGGCCTTTTTTAGGCACAGCAATACCCACCGAAGGCAGGGGCTTCAGAAAGAACACTCCTGGACCCAGTCCTGCCCCAGGACGGTGGCTGCCTTCCCCAGCTCCCGAGGAAGAGGGATATCCTCAGCTTCTTTGGGCATTGGTCCTCTGACCCACGAGCAAGCCCTGAAAAGTTTCTAGTCCTCCTCTGGAAGTGCACCAGCCCTGAGTGGGCCAGTCACTGTCCACACACGAAGACGGACAACGTGCTAAGCCAGTGCAGGAGGTGATCCTGTTCAAATGGCCTGCGGGTCGGTGGGGCTTGCTGCTTCTGTGCCCTCCAGTCAACCCCCTTTCCCTGGATGGAAATCCTCCTGGAGTCTCCTTTCTGCGCTTGGAGCTTCCTTCCTGCTGGTTTCAGGACCAAGGGACTCCAAATTAGCATTGTGCCCCACGTCCTCAGGGATGGTGCTAATGGTCCGTCAGGATCCTCTGGGAGGGTCCTCCAGATTCCTGTTCCCCCAGGCACAGGTGTGGTGGCAACAAGCGGCAGAGCCATCCTCCAACTTCAGCATTGTGCCCCATGTCCTCAGGGGGATGGTGGTAATGGTCCATTATGATTGTCTGGGAGGGTCCGTCAGGTTCCTGCTCCCCTAGGGACAGATGCGGTAGAAAGAATCCCCGGAGCCATCCCCCAATTTCACCATTGTGCCCCATGTTCCCCCAGGGATGGTGATAATGGTCCGTTGTGATTGTCTGGGAGGGCCCTCCAGGTTTCTGCTCCCCCCAGGTACAGGTGTGGTGCCAAGAAGCCCCAGAGCAGTCCTCCAACTTCAGCATTGTGCCCCATGTCCTCAGGGATGGTGGTAATGGTCCGTTTGGATTGTCTGGGAGGGCCCTCCAGGTTCCCGCTTCCCCAGGCACAGGTGCGGTGGCAAGAAGCCCCAGAGTTATCCCCCAAATTCAGCATTGTGCCCCCGGGGATGCTGGTCATGGGCTGTCAAGGTGGTACAGGAGGATCCTCCAGGTGGTGCCCTGGAGGCTGGAGAAAACCAGATCCCACTCAAGTTGCATGAGGAACAGATGAGTTGAGGTGTCCATTTGGAAGAGGAATTTGGCTTTTCCAAAAATGTCAAAGTCGTTGGTCTACTTTAGAATGAAGATAATTACTACTTAACAAACAAGTGTGTGTTTCCCCTTCTCCCAGAAATTGAGGCAGGTGTGCAGGCCATAGATCAGAGGACCTACTTATCCCCACCTGACAGCATTTATCTGCTCTGGATCTAGGAGACTCAATGTTTTGAACATCAGCCTGTGAGTCGGTGATGCAACTTTTCACAGGATGTCAGTGTTCAGAGAAAGCAGCAGGTCCATTTGGCACAGTGTCATCTTCATGTCAGGACTGGAGGTCAAATTACTCATGATCGCCAAACTTCCTGGGATTTCCTCTTTTCTCTAGTTGACCCATGGTTAGGGTTAGAATTAGGGTACGGGTAAGGGTACGGGTTAGGGTTAGGTTTAGGGTTAGGATACAGGTTAGGTTTAGGGTTAGGGTTAGGGTACGGGTTAGGGTTAGGGTACGGTTTAGGGTACGGGTTAGGGTTAGGTTTAGGGTTAGGGTACGGGTTACGGTTAGGGTTAGGGTTAGGGTATGGTTTAGGGTTAGGGTACGTGTTAGGGTGATGGTTTGGGTTAGGGTTAGGGAACACTGCCCTTCATGCAGTTGGAGGTGTGACCTCCTTCCACTCCTACAGGAAGGTGAAACTTCTTAAGATGCAGGTATGTGAGGTAAGCATTTGTCATCTTCCCGTCGTTGCGATGCCTTCCCCTGACAATCAGAAGAAATGAATCCTCAGGATATTCAGATGTTGGTGGTGAGAAATCCTGACCTCATGTATAGGAGACACATCTTCTTGCATGTAGGTCCCAGAGAGGAGACCTGGAGTCACTCAGGTAGGAAACACCACACCCTGTGATACTTAGCAATGAATAGATAGATGGGTTTTGTAGTCCTAAATTAGTGAAATTCAAAGTGGGTCTTTGAATATTGTGCTGATAATATGTACTTGGAAAACGGAAAGACAATTTGCCCTACACAGTGTTAAGGATCGATTAATCTGGTAAGCCGACACCCTCTGACCATTGACATGTTGCATCATCTTTGCACAGAGGGACAGAACTGACCCTCAAACCATGATTTGGAACAGGAAGTGTGGTTGCAGCTTGCATGAGGGGCAGACCCTAACACTGCACAAACTGGATCCTCAGATGATACAGAACCTTCGAAGGGTAACTGGGAATGAAGATCCTGGCCTTGGGACAGAGGGAGGGGCTGCACATGAGCCCCCATCACCCGAGGGGCACAGAGGAGCCTGTACAGAAAGCTGGGATCTTGTTTCATCCTGAACCCGTTAAGCTAATAGGCTCCTGCCTGGCCTGACTATTGGGGTGGGGGTGAGGGGGGATGTAGCCATGCTGATTGGTCTGCAGGTCACAGAGCTTTGTGAGGTCACTGGGCTTCCAGGGCAGGCTGGGGCAGGAGTATGATACAGATGCTGCCACCTGCCATTCTGCTGGACTTGGCAGTGTCTGTGGTTGCCAAAGATAATGCCACGTGTGAATAAGTGTCAGGGACTCCTCCGGGGGGTGGAAAGAGTATCTTCTGAATAGCAAACCCCACCCAGACGCCCTCTGTACAGGGCTAGGCAGGAGGCCAAACTTGGGCCTTACTAGTCCCCTGGGTCTCACGGGTGTGACCCACATACCCAAGTCAGACAATCCTTGCTCCCAACTTCATCAGCCGATTGACACCAGGGCTGACCCCTGGGCTCTTATGCCTCCCGTAGCACAAACGCTGGGGTCCATTCATCACCTAGAGACTGACCTCACTGCCTCTTGCACATCAAGTACCAATTTTTAGAAACCGCTTTCTTCCCACATATACTGAGGTGCCCCAACTGTGGCTGACCCCAAAGACCCCAGGGTATTGTCATGGCATTCATCTAATGTCCCGCCTCCACCTTAGACTCTGACAGTCCCCAAGGTACCCCCAAACTCTTGTGGCCTCTCCCCAGTTCCCAGAACTTCCACCCCTGGCCCCCGCTGTTCCCCACACCTGGGATCACTGGACCTGCCTTGGCTACTCTCCCTCGTCCTGCCACCATCCAACCCCACACTGAAGCCCCAAGAGCCTTGTGGCTGTTTTCTGGGTCTCCCGCCCAAAATTGGCTCTAAAGACCTCAAGCCATTACACCTCTCTCTCTCCACCTCTAGCCTCCCCCTCTGCCTCGAGATCTCCCCTATTTCTAGGGCCCTTATCATCGGTCCTGCTTCCTATGGCGCCTTCTTTCTTCGCCTTGGGGCTACACCCACAAGACCCCAGAACTCATACTCCTCAAAACCAGTTCCTGAAGCCTGCAGCTTCCTGATTCCCTACCGCCCTGACAGCGCCCTTCCTCAGCAGCTCCCCCTCAGACCCTCCACGCTCCCGATTGCCCCACTTTGCTCAGCCCTCTAGCCCTGTTTCCCCATAGTGCAGGTGCAAGGACAGGCTGTGCCTCTTCTTGGTTTGAACTGTGCCCCTGGTCTATCCCCAGTGCCCCCTGTGGGTTGCGGTTCAGACAGAACCCACCGGGAAGTGGCCATATCGTCGGAGGGCAGAATGCAAAATCGGGGCCTGGCCCTGGATGGTCAGCCTTCAGGTATTCATGTCCCATAATAACCGAAGGTTCCATGCGTGCGGAGGCTCCTTGCTGAACACTCATTTGCTGCTTACTGCTGCCCACTGCTTTGTCTCAATAATTACGTGTGGGAGCACGTGGAGGGAGGTCTTCAGAAAAGCTCTTCCCAGAAATGGACATTCTCCAGGGCTCTCTGTGCGCATTCTCCCTGGGGCTCTGGGCCTTGTGGCAACCAGACCGTGAGTGGGTGGGCCCAAGCCCTTGCTGAGGGAGGGCTCTGAGGATCATGATCACCAGAGGTTTCTGTTGAGCCGGTACTTTCTGAGGATGACCTGGCTTGCCTCTGTGCCCACAGAAATGTATATGAATGGAGACTGATTTTTGGAGCAAGGGAAATTACGTATGGGAACGATAAGGCAGCGAAG
>NW_027400078.1:0-6227 GCF_003265705.2 Callorhinus ursinus
GCAGCATAGATCAGAAAGGAACACAGACAATATACAGTCACAGTCACCTTACAGGCAATACAATGGCACTAAATTCATACCTTTCAATAGCTACCCTGAAAGTAAATGGGCTTAATGCCCCAATCAAAAGACACAGGCTATCAGATTGGATTAAAAAACAAGATCCATCCATATGCTGTCTGCAAGAGACTCATTTTAGACCCAAAGACACCCCCAGATTGAAAGTGAGGGGGTGGAAAACCATTTACCATGCTAATGGACACCAAAAGAAAGCTGGGGTGGCAATCCTTATATCAGACAAATTAGATTTTAAAACAAAGACTGTAATAAGAGATGAAGAAGGACATTATACCCTACTTAAAGGGTCTACCCAACAAGAAGATCTAACAATTATAAATATCTATGCCCCTAACGTGGGAGCAGCCAATTATATAAGGCAATTAATAACAAAAGCAAAGAAACACATTGACAACAATACAATAATAGTGGGGGACTTTAACACCCCCCTAACTGAAATGGACAAATCATCTAAGCAAAAGATCAACAAAGAAATTAAGACTTTAAATGAAACACTGGACCAAATGGAATTTATAGACATATTCAGAACATTCCATCCCAAAGCAATGGAATACACATTCTTCTCTAGTGCCCATGGAACATTCTCCAGAATTGATCACATCCTAGGTCACAAATGGGTTTCAACTGGTACCAAAAGATTGGGATTATTCTCTGCATATTTTCAGACCACAATGCTTTGAAACTAGAACTCAATCACAAGAGGAAAGTCAGAAAGAACTCAAATCCATGGAGGCTAAAGAGCATCCTACTAAAGAATGAATGGGTCAACCAGGAAATTAAAGAAGAATTAAAAAAATTCATGGAAACCAATGAAAATGAAAACACAACTGTTCAAAATCTTTGGGATACTGCAAAGGCAGTCCTGGGAGGAAAGTATATAGCAATACAAGCCCTTCTCAAGAAACAAGAAAGGTCTCAAATACACAACCTAACCCTACACCTAAAGGAGCTGGAGAAAGAACAGCAAATAAAGCGTAAACCCAGCAGGAGAAGAGAAATTATAAAGATCAGAGCAGAAATCAATGAACTAGAAACCAAAAGAACAGTAGAACAGATCAACGAAACTAGGAGCTGGTTCTTTGAAAGAATTAACAAGATTGATAAACCCCTGGCCAGACTTATCAAAAAGAAAAGAGAAAGGACCCAAATCAAAAAAATCATGAATGAAAGAGGAGAGATGACAACCAACACCAAAGAAATACAAACAATTATAAGAACTATAAGAAATATAATATATGATGAGCAACTCTATGCCAGCAAATTAGATAACCTGGAAGAAGTGGGTGCATTCCTAGAAATATATCAACTACCAAAACTGAACCAGGAAGAAATAGAAAACCTGAACAGACCTATAACCACTAAGGAAATTGAAGCAGTCATCAAAAATCTCCCAAGAAACAAAAGCCCAGGGCCAGGTGGCTTCGAGGGGAATTCGATCAGACATTTAAAGAATTAATACCTATTCTCCTGAAACTTTTCCAAAAAATAGAAATGGAAGGAAAACTTCCAAACTCATTTTATGAGGCCACCATTACCTTGATCCCAAAACCAAAGACCCCATCAAAAAGGAGAATTACAGACCAATATCCCTGATGAACATGGATGCAAAAATTCTCAGGAAAATACTAGCCAATAGGATCCAACAGTACATTCAAAGGATTATTCACCACGACCAAGTGGGATTTATCCCTGGGCTGCAAGGCTGGTTCAACATCTGCAAATCAATCAACGTGATACAATACATTAACAAAAGAAAAATAAGAATCGTATGATCCTCTCAATAGATGCAGAAAAAGCATTTGAGAAAGTACAGCATCCTTTCTTGATCAAAACTCTTCAGAGTATAGGGATAAAGGGTACATACCTCAATATCATAAACACCATGTATGAAAAACCTACAGCGAATATCATTCTCAATGGGGAAAAGCTGAGAGCTTTTCCCCTAAGGTCAGGAACGTGGCAGGGTTGTCCATTCTCACCACTGCTATTCAACATAGTATTAGAAGTCCTAGCCACAGCAATCAGACAACAAAAAGAAATCAAAAGCATCCAAATCAGCAAAGAGGAAGTCAAACTCTCACTCTTTGCAGATGATATGATACTGTATGTGGAAAACCCAAAAGACTCCACCCCAAAACTGCTAGAGCTCATACAGTAATTCAGTAAAGTAGCAGGATGTAAAATCAATGCACAGAAATAAGTGGCATTCCTATGCCAACAACAAGACAGAAGAGAGACAAATCAAGGAGTTGATCCCATTTACAATTGCACCCAAAACCATAAGATACCTAGGAATAAATTTAACCAAAGAGGCAAAGGATCTGTACTCAGAAAACTATAAAATACTCATGAAAGAAATTGAAGACACAAAGAAATGGAAAAACATTCCATGCTCATAAATTGGAAGAACAAATATTGTGAAGATGTCAGTGCTACCTAGAGCAATCTACACATTCAATGCAATCCCCATCAAAAGACCATCCACCTTTTTCAAAGAAATGGAACAAATAATCCTAAAATTTGTATGGAACCCGAAGAGACCCCGAATAGCCAGAGGAATCTTGAAAAAGAAAAGCAAAGCTGGCGGCATCACAATTCTAGACTCCCAGCTCTATTACAAAGCTGTCCTCATCAAGACAGTATGGTACTGGCACAAAAACAGACACATAGATCAATGGAACAGAATCGAGAGCCCAGAAATGGACCCTCAACTCTATGGTCAACTCATCTTTGACAAAGCAGGAAAGAATGTCCAATGGAAAAAAGACAGTCTCTTCAACAAATGGTGTTGGGAAAATTGGACAGCCACATGCAGAAGAATGAAACTGGACCATTTCCTTACACTACACACAAAAACAGACTCCAAATGGTTGAAAGACCTCAACGTGAGACAGGAGTCCATCAAAATCCTCAAGGAGAACACAGGCAGCAACCTCTTCGACCTCAGCCACAGCAACTTCTTCCTAGAAACATCGCCAAAGGCAAGGGAAGCCAGGGCAAAAATGAACTATTGGGATTTCATCAAGATAAAAAGCTTTTGCACAGCAAAAGAAACAGTCTACAAAACCAAAAGACAACCGACAGAATGGGAGAAAATATTTGCCAATGACATATCAGATAAAGGGCTAGTATCCAAAATCTATAAAGAACTTCTCAAACTCAACACCCAAAGAACAAATAATCCAATCAAGAAATGGGCAGAAGACATGAACAGACATTTCTCCAAAGAAGACATCCAAATGGCCAACAGACACATGAAAAAGTGCTCAACATCGCTCAGCATCAGGGAAATCCAAATCAAAACCTCAATGAGATACCACCTCACACCCGTCAGAATGGCTAAAATTAAGAAGTCAGGAAACGACAGATGTTGGCGGGGATGTGGAGAAAGGGGAACCCTCCTACACTGTTGGTGGGAATGCAAGCTGGTGCAACCACTCTGGTAAGCAGTATGGAGGTTCCTCAAACAGTTGAAAATATGGCTACCATACCATCCAGCAATTGCACTACTGGGTATTTACTGCAAAGATACAAATGTAGGGATCCGAAGGGGTACATGCACCCCAATGTTTATAGCAGCAATGTCCACAATAGCCAAACTGTGGAAAGAGCCAAGATGTCCATCGACAGATGAATGGATAAAGAAGATATGGTATATATACACAATGGAATATTATGCAGCCATCAAAAGGAATGAGATCTTACCATTTGCAACGACGTGGATGGAACTGGAGGGTGTTATTTTGAGTGAAATAAGTCAATCAGAGAAAGACATGTATCATATGACCTCACTGATATGAGGAATTCTTAATCTCAGGAAACAAACTGAGGGTTGCTGGAGTGGTAGGGGGGTCGGAGGGATTGGGTGGCTGGGTGACAGACATTGGGAAGCGTATGTGCTATGGTGAGCACTGTGAATTGTACAAGACTGTTGAATCACAGATCTGTACCTCTGAAACAAATAATGCAATATATGTTAAGAAAAAAAAAGAAGAAGAAGATAGCAGGAGGGGAAGAATGAAAGGGAGTAAGTCGGAGGGGGAGAGGAACCATTAGAGACGATGCACTCTGAAAAACAAACTGAGGGTTCTAGAGGGGGGGTGGGGGGATGGGTTAGCCTGGTGATGGGTGTTAAAGAGGGCACATTCTGCGTGGAGCACTGGGTGTTATGAACAAACAATGAATCATGGAACACTACATCAGAAACTAATGATGTAATGTATGGTGATTAACATAACAATAAAAAATTATTTAAAAAAAGAAATTAAGAAGGTGGAAAAAAAAAGTCAGTCATGGTTTTTCTTCCTCTCTGATTTCTTCCCATTCAATTTTCCCTCCCTTCTCCTATGATCCTCTGTGTTATTTCTTATGTTCCAAATGAGTGAAACCATCATATGTGGAATTTAAAAAGGAAAACAGATGAACATGTGGGAAGGGTTTAAAAAGGAAGAGAGGGAAACAAACCATATGAGACTTTTAATACTAGAGAAAAAACTGAGGGTTGATGGAGGGAGGTGGGTAGGTGATGGGCTAGATGGGTGATAGGCATTAATGAGAACTCTTTTTTTATCATTTTTAGTTAGTTACAGTGCAATAGTGGTTTCTGGAGTAGAATTCAGTGAATTCATCACTTACATAAAACACCCAGTGCTCATCACAAGTGTCCTTGTGGGGGTGACTTCATGGTGTCCCACATTGGTTGTCCCTCCAACACCTGCTCCTAGTGGGGCAGCCGCATGGGGCCACTCAGGGGAGACCCAGGACAGGCACACCCTGGCCATCCTGGGGAAGCCACAAGGGGGCGCTCACACCCAGGGAGTGAGAGCACCTCAAATGCGTTGAGTTCACTTACCCTGTCCTCGGCCTCCTTTCTGGCCAAAGCCCTGCCCACCTGACGCATGCTTTCCCACCAGATGCTGCCCTGCCCAACGTACTTACCCTCCTGTTCTGTTGCCTGGCACCAAAATGTTCCATGGGGCCACACAGAGAATGCACAGGACAGGAATGCCTGGTGTATTGCAGGGCAGAGTGGTGGGGAGGTGCTTGCACCAAAAGGATTGTAAGGACCCCTGCAGTGCTGAAACAGCCTGCAAACCCCTTCCCCCATCTCCTCCTTTCTGCCACTTCCTGCCCACCTGCCCCCCTCACCTGTTCAGTGGCCAGACACCAAAAGTTTCCACAGGCCAGTCAGGTAAAGGCATGGGAAAGACATGAAGGGCAGTCCCAGTGAAGTGGGGAGGGGGGCACTGGGACCTTCCCTGCCTTACCCACTTCCCTGCTGCCCATCCCACCCCTCCCACGTGACCTCCCCAAAGCTAGGTGGCCAGATTCCAGAAGGTTCCACAAGGCCTCTCACTGAGGTGAAGCCCAAGGGTTGTCCCAGGAAAGCCTGGAGAGGGTTGATTGCACCAGCAGCGCATGGGGGACCTGGCCAGCACTAGGCCTGCCAGCCCGGAGTGCCTCAGCATTTGCCCAGGCACCCTGGGGCTGGGAGTCCTTCTGTCTCCCTTCCCCACCCCTGGCTCCCTTTCTTGGGCTCTCATGAATCTCTGGTGACCCATCCAGTTACTCTGGGCACCATCACTCAGAAGCCACAGGGTGGGAGCACAGCTGCAGCCTGTTGGGGCCTGCCTGTGCCAGGGCCGTAGGGAAGATCAGATAGAGTCATCTCTTCCCCAGGTGACCGTGCTGTGTTGGTGCCCCACCTTTGACCAGCAGTCTACACTTTGGGTTGGAGACCTCACTTTTGACTCCAGTAAAGTTTGCTGATCTGGGAGACTCCATCAAAATGGAGCCCAAAATGGTTCTTAAGTCCTCCAGAAGTTGGTTGTAAGAATGCTTACCTTTTGGATCAATACCATAATTGAAACCTGGTCAGGATTTAAACTCCTTTGAATCTCCTTGGTAAATTTACATTTGCATTTTGCAGTGTTTAGTTCTTGACTGCAGCCCATTGTGAGTAGGCAATTTTTAGCAAGGAAGGACAAGAGCCACATTTCAGCCACGTACAGATTTTTGAGATAGCAAAGGCCAAGGGCTTACTTTCAAGATGTGTTAGTGTGATTTCACTGGTGAATGTAACAGAAACCCATTTAAGAATTAAATAAAGCTGGGGAAGTACTCGGGGAGGGCCAAGCAGTCGGACCGGC
>NW_027400079.1:0-764 GCF_003265705.2 Callorhinus ursinus
CTTTTCCAAATTTGGAGACCTCAGTCCAAATCTTGAGATCTCATGGACAAGAGGTGAGATTTCCCACTAAATTTCGTGACACTCTAAATCTTTCGAGACACTCTAAATCTCATGGTCATTGGGCGAGATTTTACCCCGAATCTCATGAGAGGTCATGGACATCGGACGAGAATTCCCTCCAAATCCCGTGTGATGGTATAGACTTCAGGCGAGATTTTCCTCCACATCTCATGAGATCTCATGGACCTTGGGTGAGATTTCAATCCAAATCGTGAGATCTCTTGGACCATGGTTGAGACTGGAGTCCAAGTCTCATGAGATCTCACCCAAACCTGGGAGACTTCAGTGCCAATCTCGTGAGATCTCATGGATATGGAGTGAGATGTCACTCTAAATCTCGTGAGATCTCCTGGGCATCGGGCGAGATTTTACTCCACATCTCGTGAGATCTCATCACACCTTGGAGAACTCCGTCCAAATCTCGTGAGATGCCATGGACGTCGGGTGAGATTTGCCTCCAAATCTCGTGTGATCTCTTCCAAATCTCACTGGAACAGGAACCAGCAATGGTGGTCTAGGGCTCACACCTGTTGAAAGGGAAGCTTAACAGCACGACACAGGTGTTGTGTAGTCAGAAGGGCAGGTGTTGGCCTGATCACCGAGTATTATCGGCAACTAAGGAATCATTGTTGAGCACTACAACGGAATCCTAGGATGTTCTCTATGCTGTCAAACTGAAAAAAAAAACAATAAAAAATAAAAAG
>NW_027400079.1:864-6226 GCF_003265705.2 Callorhinus ursinus
TGTCAAACTGAAAAAAAAAAACAATAAAAAATAAAAAGTAAACCATTGAACCTAAGGGAAATGGAAGGAAAAATCAACTAAGACAAAACTAGCGAGGAAGACAAACCGTAAGAGAGTCGTTTCTCTCGCAAAAGAGGGAGGTTTGCTGGAAGCAAGGTGGGTGAGGAAAGGGGAATTTGGGGAATGGGCATTAAGGAGAGGACTTGCAATTAGCACTGGGTGCTATACGCAACCGATGAATCGCTAAATTCTACCCCTGAACCTTGTAACGCGCTCTAGGTTAAATTGGTTGTATTTAAATTAAATTCCTTAGAAGAAATCTGTTAACATTTGGAGTCCGGAGGCACTTGAAGTTGCCCAACGGAGGGGGTTTATATATAGGCTTGCCATGGGTATTAAGAAGGAGCTCTCCTTATTTCTGGGCTCAAAGAAAATGAAGTTACACCTCTCATTCGTGGACTTGTCCCAGTTTCTTTTCAATTGTGGATTTTTGGCCATACATCCACACATTTCCAAAACCTTGTGGAATTCCTACGTTTAGCTTTACATTCAAGGAGGCAGAGGCTTTTCCTCCCATAGGCAGTAGCCAGGGATTGTTGGAAAGTTCACATCCTTGTCCTGTGCAAGGAGAGAGTCTCAGGGTCTGATATCCGAAAGGAAGATTGCCCTCATACTCCTGAGCTGCTTCTGAGCTCTAGGGGCATAAGCCTGCTGAATGGTAGCCAGCTTATAGTTCTGCCCTAGATGATTGAGGTTCCATTATGGTGAAGATTAGACAAGAAGCAGCACAGTAAGAGCCCTTTCAAGGAATACTACACCAAAAGCCTGCTTTCGAACACATGTGCATCAGCCAAGAGGACAAAACAGTCACCCTCATTTGCTTCTGTGCCTATCTATGTATGGTAAGGGCCTTTTGAAAACAGAAAACAAAACCAAGGGCAGATTCTAAGCTTTCTGAACGAGGAAGGCCGGCCTCTTAATGACAGCTCCCCCAGGTACAGGGAGGGAACGTTGACCTTGGACCAAGCCCAGAAGTGGACGATTTGCCTGCAGCAGACTGCTTGCCAGCTGACTGGGCTTTCTTCACATTGTCCCATTCTCATCGTTAATGAAGAACGTTAGCCTTCCATGCGTCCTTGTCCACCCTTTAGCTATTTTTTTCAATCTACGTTTGCCCTGGACCTCATTCAGATCCAGTGTCTCAGAGTAAGAGCCTCTATTTAAGCAGGTCCAGCTATGTCCTTGTGAGTGTGGGAGAGATTGGGGCACGTTGCCCGTTGGAACGGGCTTTCAGAACTTTGGGGACCTCGGAGGTTAAGACATTTGCAAGTGCCCTGGGAGTAATGTTCCTGTGTAGGCCTGGCCCCAGGTTTTTAGAGGGACTGGGCCCCATTTGTGGGTAAAAGGAAATGAAGTGAAACACCTCATTCCCAGATCTATCCTAGTCCCAAATTTATTATCAAATTTCGGCCTTCACTGGAATCATTTCCATGCCCTTGCCGATTCTTTTTAAAATTTAGAGCTGGTTTATGCACGGCGAGGAGGGGATTCTACCCAGGTAGCCAGCACCCAACGACTGGACGTGAGTTCCAACTGCAGTGCTGTGCTCAGTCAGCCTCTCCTTATCTGATAGCCCAAAGGAATGAAAGGTGACTCTTCTCTCCTTGATCTTGAGATGCCCTCCTTTGGAGGAACAGAACGTTCACCCATACGCTGCATGCTGGAGCATCTGGTGAGTTCAGGAGGTACCCTTTCAAGGACTCTAGCACCAAAGCTTGCATCCAAAACCTTGAGCATCAGCTGGGAGTCCCATTAGTATAGCTGAATGACTGCAGCCTCCATCCATTCAAGGGAAGGGCAAAACAACAACAACCACAACCACCACCACCACCACAGCGACACTACCACCAAATTTCGCTCTCATTCGGAAGGAAGAATGCAGCGGTCTTGGTGACAGGGCTCCCAGGCCTAGGCCATGGTTTCCCTTTCCCCAGGCCCACAGTTGTTTCTCATTCCTGGGAATGCAAATTGGATTGCGAGGTGATGGGCCTAGTCACGTCAATCAGAACAGGTTGTCTCATCGCATCTCTAAGAAACACATTTGGCCCAGCATATACCCACTTCCACCCTCTTGCTCTTTTTCTGCCGAGGTTCCCCCTGTGGGCCTTCTGCTCCCATGTCTCAGAGCAATATCCTGTTCATTCAGCTAGAGGATCTGGAAGATTCTTCATGACTGTGGGGACGTGTTGGCCACAGAGACCCGTGGAAATTCTGTTCAGAACTATGTTGGCCTTAGGAGGCCAAGGCATTGGAGGCTTGCAAGCAGTGAAAGTCTGTGCGTAGGCTTGGCCAGAGGACTCATTTCTTGCGGAAGGGGAATAAATTAGATGTCTCATTACATATTGAGCTCAGTGAAAATGGCCCTGCTTATATACATTCCTGTAGGCTCGCAGATTGTCTACGTAGCACTTGGTTCACATTCCAACTGGAAGGTGCTTTTCCTCACAGCAGCGCCTAGGGATTCCTGGGGAGTTCCATGGCCCTCTTATCCCTCAGCTTGTTGTGTGGCTGCCTTGGGTAAGTGTTTGGGCGGTAGCAAAGGCACCTCCCTCCCTGGCTCTGTGAGATGCTTCCGTTCTGGAGAACCTAGGTCGAAAAAGCGTTCAAAGGAATGGAAACAGACAGTGAGGCAACGCGGACTTTCCTAGACTTGAGAATAGAACAATGTTGAGATTAAAATACCTAGCAAAATCTGTGAGTTTCCGGGATATGAAAGGCCTGTTGGCTTTGGCAATGGGAAAACTCCAGGGCCACCCCCTGGGAGCCAAAGAAGCAAGAGGCCTTCATTCCTCCTTCCTAAAGAGCGGGAAAACTTCTGGAATCGGATGTCTCTCCTGCTGCCTGTCCATCTGTGGCGGGGAGGGGGGACACAAAATAACCAGAAACACTTTAGTGTTAGCAGACTGGTTCTCCCAGCTGATGATGCATTTGGAAGTAGCCATTGGAGGAGCATTCCTGACACGAGTTTCTTTTAGAATGAAGAGGTCCCGGATCATACCGCACATGTGTCAACGGTCTGCCCTTCCGAACAAAGGCATCTCTGGCATCCAGGTGTGGGAGACAAGGTGGCTGCAACCACAGCATTTCAAAGATCAGGACAAGATCCAAGCACTCAGGGGCAGAAGGGGAAATTTTCCTTTCGGCTCTCAGACATATTGCTCTCCACTAGGCCGGGATCTAAATGGGAACTTGCCACCAACCCTGGGTGTTTGGTGGACACACGGCTTGTGAGATGCCACCCAGAGTATTCCTCCCTGTGAAACAACGTAGCTACCAAAACGGCAAGAGGATGGGATGACTTCAAGGAAAACCAAAGATCAACACTTCCAAAGGGAATGAAAGTTATGTGGGAGTGAGGTGTCTAACTTCACTCCCCTTGCCACAGAAATGGAGGCGAGCTCCCTCCCAAATCCTCTGGCCATGCCTACACCCAATCTTTTCAGCTTTCCCCAAGGAGAGTGAAGCTTCTGACATTGGAGGTTTTCCGCCATTTCCATCAGTGCCTGGAGGCAGCAGTGATTCAGGGGAACCAGGCTGCAACTCCCAGCTGCGGATCAAATGTTTCGAATGGGTCTTTGGAGCATTATTCCTTGAAGGAAGCTATTTCTGCCCTGAACAGACCTTAGAGTATAGTAGGCCGTGCCCAAACCATCTGATCTTGAGAAAGAAGGCATCTCAAACAGCCAGGAGCCAGTAGGGCAGGCAAGACCCCCATCTCCGTGCGTCTTCAGCTGGCCAATTACCAAGGGCTCAGGGCCAGAATGGTAAACTTTTCTTTCAAACAGTAAACTCGGATTGTCTTATCTTAGGACAGGTTCAGACTGGGAACTCACCACCAATCCCTGGGTGCTCTAAAGGTGAGTCACAACACCTTGGCCCGTGAAGATGCCCGAAGCCCTTGTTCGACAGACAGGCAAGGCCATGGGAAACACTACAAAGAGTGCCAGAGTCCCATGTCAACCGCAAATGGGACACGAAGTGACTAGCACACTCTCCTAACAGGTTGGCAGTTTTGGGAAGAAGAATGAGCTGTGGACTTGGGTTAAGGGAAACTGCCATGTGCCACCACAGGAAAGCTTTAGCTAGAGGCCTGTCTTCCTCCTCCATAAAGGGAACGGATGCTTTGGGTGCTGACTGTTATTGGCCCTTTCCCATCAGTGGGTAGATGTAGCAGTGATTCAGGGCTAGCCTGTTGGTTGTGCCACCTGACGACCAAGGATTGGGAACTGTTTCTCGGGGCCGTATTCTTGAAAAAGTTTTTTTCTGCCCTGACCAGCTCCAGGAAAATGCTGTCCTTTTGGTGATGGTCTGTTCTTCAAAATGAAGACATCTCAATCATCCAGGGGATGGAGGGAAGCCGGCTGGCCGTCAAGGCACTAAGCTGGCCAAGATCCAAGTGCTCAGGAGCAGGAGCGCCATACTTCCCTTAGGTCGTCAGCGCTTGCTTAGCACGGGAACACGTTTGGAACTGGCCACCCATCCCTGGGTGATGGCAACGTGTGGGACAGCACAATGGCCTCTGATGGCAACCCAAGATCTTGGTAGAACAAAGGGCAAGGGGGGCGCCTCCGTGACTTCGTCGCTTAAGTCTCTGCGTTCGGCCCAGCTCATGATCACAAGGTCCTGGTATCGAAAAATGCATTGGAAATGCACGTTGGTAGAGCCGCTTTGGGAAACAGTGTGAAGCTTCCTCAGAAAATTAAAAACAGAGCTACCTCATTATGACCCAGGAAATTGCTCTACAGCGTATTAGCCCAAAGACACGGGTGTAGTGAAAAGAAGGGCCACATGCACGCCAATGTTCCTAGCAGCAATGTCCACAACAGACAAACCGTGGAAAGAGACGAGATTCCCTTCAACAGATGAATGGAGAAAGATGATGTGTTCTTCTCTCAAAGGGAATATTACTCAGCCATCAGAAAAATGAATACCCAACATTTGCATCAACGTCGATTGCGCTGTGGGAGAGCATGCTAAATGAAATTGGCCAAGCAGAGAAAGCCAATAGCATAGGGCTTCACGGATTTGTGTTACATAAGGAATAGCATGGAGGGCATTAGGTGACGGAAGGTAAAAATGAAGGGGGGCAAATCGGAGCGGGAGACGAACCATGAGAGAGTACGGACTCCAAGAAATGGAGAGTTTTAGAGGGGAGGGGTGGATGGATGAGTTAACCCACTGGCGGGTATTAAGGAGGGCATGTATCATGGAGTACTGGGTGTTCTAGGAATCCAAGTAACCATGGAACCCAGATCCAAAACGAATGTTGTACTGCATGTTGACTAACAATACAATTTCTTAA
>NW_027400080.1:0-4684 GCF_003265705.2 Callorhinus ursinus
TCCCGCCTTCAAAAGGGAATGTTGACTAGAGTGGTCTTTCCCTCTCCCATCTCGGTATATTGCGTGGAAGGGCCCACGTATGTACCTGGACTTGATGAGAACCAGATGTGGCAGCAGACGCTGAGATTGGATGAGACATTAATGGATCTCCATGATGCAGGTGAGGGTATTTTGAATGTGGGGGTGTACGTGAGGAATGGGGCCAATAAGTTCAGCGGCAGTAAATTCAACCATTGGTCCCAATTCTTCACTCCGTAGTAGTAGTATTGAAATCCACACGCTTGCCATTGCCACAGCCTCTAGGTGAGTGGATTCACTTCCCTGCCCTTTGAGTTTGGACATTACCCCATTGCTTGCTTTCCCAGGGAGGCATTAGTTGGAAAGATGTGTGCAGAAACGTGAAATGTGCTTGCTTGGTTGACTTCCACTCCGGCACTCCAGTGAAGAACGTTCCCAAAGCGTATTCTTCAGCTGCGCCCTCAGCCTAGGCCTAAGAGTGCAGGACGTGGAGTATATCCTATGTCCTGGATGTCCTCTGCTTGAAAAGGTTTCAGATGCTGAGGGAACAGACCCGAACCCAGAAGAGCTTGGAGCCCTGAGCCAGGAGCCAGCCAGCCCAACCACTGCCCAGTGAACACCAGAACAAACGAGGGCTGTTTGAAGCCACTACATTTTTTTTTCACAAATAAGATTTTTTATTTGTCACCATTAAATGTCTGAATTTTAAACAGATTCTTGGACTGGTATCAGCTTGCTCAACTTTACCACTGGTCTCATCCCCCGTAGCTTTTCCAGAAGCCACTACATTTTGAGGAATTTTATTTATTATGCTGCATTATTGTGGCAATAGGTGAATAAAACAAGTAACATCCAGGTACCAGATCAAAGCTCTTTTTTTTTGTTTTGTTTTGTTTTTGGCTAGTGCCTTTAATTTCAGCTTGGGTAGCATTATTATAGAGATCGAACCCTTTCAAACCGTGGCCCAGAAGCATCTATAAGCATCTGGAATGTCTGTGTTTTGGAATTACTAGCCAAAGGAGACATCCGGCAGGATTAGTCTCAAATCAGAAACCCTAGTGTAAGTGCCCCCGGCCCCAGGCTGAGCTGCCCCATCCCTGCTCCCCGGCCCTGCATGGGCCCCGGTCCCTGCCCGGCAGCCACCGTCTTTGGTACAGAGCACAGAGCTCAGAACCCAGACAGTAACAGAATCAGGAGCGTGAAGCCCCTCCCACCTTAAGCCGTGGGGTTTGCGGGCTCAGGCTGGCAAGACAGTTTTGGCATCAGAGATTTGATTTCTATAGGCTTTTATCTTCCTTTTTTCTGGAATTTTCCTAGCAACGTGTTTTTATTTTCCAGGGACAGTAGCTTATTATTTCTCTGGGTGCTCATTGGAATTTGCTTCAGTTTTCCTCTTTTGGCAATTTCGCCTCTGCCCTGTCCAAGGTACTTCGTGTATGCTGATGTTTTGGGGTTTGTCCTTTAGGTTTGAGACTTTATCCAAATGTCCATGGTCCTTAAGTATCCGCTCCTATTCATTCAAGGGACGGGAAAAGCTGACTGGGAGCCCTAGGTGTGTGTGTGGTGGGGGCTTTTTCACTGGCGGGCTTTCTAGGGGAGGACAGGAGGTGAGCGGAAGCTCATGCTGGGGACTGCTAAATCACAGTAAGTAGAGACTTTCTCCCTACAAGAGACAACTCAGCACATTCTGGACCACTGCTCGCTAGGGAGCAGGATGGGAAGAGGCGTGAGGTTCTGTTGGGGCAGCATGGAGATGCTCACTGAATCTCCCTGTGTTCCGCCTATGGCTTCACCTGCATCCCTCTCTGCCCAGTGTCAGAGTCCCCGGTGTCCCCAGTGCAGTTCTAGAAAGTCAGCTCCCATCCCATGCAGGAAAGAAGACTGCTTATGGTGGGGCCCTGGGGAGGGCCAACAGCTCCTTGTAAGGCCAGGTCCTTTGTTTCCAGCCTCTCGTCACCTGCATGGCCCCTTCTTTTGATGAGCACTATGGGTCCACCTCCTCTCTCCCAGCAGCCTCCCTCTGGAAGGACTGCCCTGTGACCTACTCCACCTCCGATCATCCATGCTCCTTCTGGATTCCAAAGCCATTGTTTGACTTTTGTCTTAGCTTCTGTTACCTCTCCTGTTCTTGTTGCTTTTTTGGGATAATAACCCTGGAAAGTTTTGCTCACTTCATTTTAGCAAGGCTTTGGTAGAGAAAAGAGATAAACATCTGTGATCCACTTGCCATATTGAAATATTCCTAGTGCAATGATGGACATAAAAATGGCCACTCAGAATAAACTTGTCCGTGAACGCAGACAAGAAAAAAATGAATATATTCCTATAGGTACGCATGCGTTTTTGTGTGTTTACTTGTGAGTAGGCGTGTATGTTTGTGTGAAGGTGCGTCTCCTAAGATTGCCTGGTCTTCCCACACTATTAATGGGAAAATCACAACGACGGCAAACTTTCATCCGTTCAAATAACTCACTCATTTTCTTTCCTTTTTTTTTTTTTTAAAGATTTTTTGCATTTTTTTAAAGTAATCTCTATACCCAAGGTGGGGCTCAAACTTACAACCCTGAGATCAAGAGTTGCATGCTCTACCAGCTGAGCCAGACAGGTGTCCCTAAGTCACTCATTTTCAAAGTGACTCCCAGTTACCTGTTTCCAGGATTTCAGGGTTACATTTGATATGCGTCTGGAAACCACAATGCCTCCTGCCGCCACAACGTACATCACTCACTCTCTGCTGCCCGTGAATGCACTTGACAATTTCTCATCCCAGCCCCTGTGCATGATGATGTTAAAAAGAAAACAAGAGGCCCCAAGTGGGCTCTGTAAACCAAGACTGCATAGCTAACCTAACTACAGTTACCACCCACAAGCAATGTAACCTTCCACCAAAAAACATGGGATTTCTTGGTCGATGCTAGGAAATTTACTGATAGACTCCTTCCGCTCTCCGTATGGGGGCAACCTTGCCTAAACAATGCATGCCCTCCTAACTAATTCCTTTCCTCTCTCTCTCTCTCTCTTTTTTTTTTTAACACCCTTTGTCTGCCTTTAAAAGCCTCTCCATTATTTAGTTCAGTGGAGCTCTCCTCTACTTGCTAGATGGGATGCTGCCCGACTCATGAATCATTTAATAAAGCCCATTAGATCTTCACATTTACTCAGTTGAATTTTGTTTTTGAACAGTTCCAGTTAAGAGAGGCCAAGAGAATGATCTCATAACGCTTGCCAACAGCCAGTCCTCGCGATGCTGGACCACTTGTGGGTTCTAAGTAGGGAGAAATGCCCTCTTCCCGTCTCCTGCCATACTTGAGGTCCTACAAGCTTATGTCTGGTGTCTTATATACGCTATATGAGAACGTAGCCCCTTCAGTCTCTGTCTTGCCCAGAATTTCCGGGAATCTCCCACGAAAACAGCTGGCTCACCTTAGGGGTTCATGCCTTCTAATTATAGTCGCTGAAACTCAGTCCAAAGGGAGAAAGGAACAGATGTCAAGGGTCTGGTCTTCTCCATTGTCCTCATTCCTCATCCCCGGAGACTCCCCTTCACCAACTCTTCCCTCATTCCAGTTGCAAACAAAAATAGATGCCACAGATGTGGTGCTTAACAGGGTGGGTTGTTTATACTAGGAGAGCTGATCCTGCAACCAGCCCACCATAATGCCCTGAAGTGTGTGTGTGTGTGTGTGTGTGTGTGTGTGTGTGTGTGAGAGAGAGAGAGAGAGAGAGAGAGAGAGAGAGAGTGTATGTGCATAAGCACAAACATTTCTTTTCAAATTTCTATATGTTTGGAATTGGGGAAGGTGGGGTTAAAGAGATAAAGACTTACTTTTGTTCTTCTTTTTGAGCAATCCCTTAGAATCATGGGCAATTCGGTAGATAGTCCAGATAACTCTTCTAATGCTTAGTTAAAACTTTCCCATAAGAATAAATAAAGAACATGACATTATAGCCAAAGCAAGTGCATACTACATTATCAGGGACTGAGGACTGACATGTCATTTGGATTGTCCATCTCGTGGTCCTGCTGTGGGCATGTGGTCCAGCTTCCCTTCAGTGATGACATAGTAGGGTCTAAGTCTTACTAAATCTTAGATCAAATTGAAGGAGAAATAAGAAAAGAGGGTAGGTAAATAGGTATAATTTTCAGTGGAGTGAAAGACTCTAGCAAGCAAATATTGATTTCAGTGCTTGGTACACAAATGAGTGTGTTGATCCTGTACCGTGCACTGTTTCATTTTTTACTCAATTGCAGACTATCATTTCTTTTTTAAATTTTTTATTGTTATGTTAATCACCATACATTACAACATTAGTTTTTGATGTAGTGTTCCATGATTCATTGTTTGCATATAACACCCAGTGCTCCACGCAGAACGTGCCCTCTTTAATACCCATCACCAGGCTAACCCATCCCTCACCCCCCTCCCCTCTAGAACCCTCAGTTTGTTTTTCAGAGTACAACATCTCTCATGGTTCGTCTCCCCCCACCCGAATAACCACCCTTCATTCTTCCCCTCCTGCTGTCTTCTTCTTCTTTTTTTTTTCTTAACATATATTGCATTACTTGTTTCAGAGGTACAGATCTGTGATTCAACAGTCTTGCACAATTCACAGCGCTAACCATAGCACATACCCTCCCCAATGTCTATCACCCAGCCACCCCATC
>NW_027400080.1:4784-6225 GCF_003265705.2 Callorhinus ursinus
GCCTCAGTTTGTTTCCTGAGATTAAGAATTCCTCATATCAGTGAGGTCATATGATACATGTCTTTCTCTGATTGACTTACTTCACTCAGCACAACACCCTCCAGGTCCATCCACGTCCTTGCAAATGGCAAGATCTCATTCCTTTTGATGGCTGCATAATATTCCATTGTGTATATATATCACTTCTTCTTTATCCATTCATCTGTCGATGGACATCTTGGCTCTTTCCACAGTTAGGCTATTCTGGACATTGCTGCTATAAACATCGGGGTGCAAAACCCCTTTGGATCCCTACATTTGTATCTTTGGGGTAAATACCCAGTAGTGCAATTGCTGGATCATATGGTAGCTCTATTTTCAACTGTTTGAGGAGACTCCATACTGTTTTCCAGAGTGGCTACACCAGCTTGCATTCCCACCAACAGTGTAGGAGGGTTCCCCATTCACCGCATCTCCACCAACATCTGTCGTTTCCTGACTTCTTAATTTTAGCCATTCTGACTGGTGTGAGGTGGTATCTCATTGAGGTTTTGATTTGGATTTCCCTGATGCCGAGCGATGTTGAGCACATTTTCATGTGTCTGTTGGCCATTTGGATGTCTTCTTTGGAAAAATATCTGTTCATGTCTTCTGTCCATTTCTTGATTGGATTGTTTGTTCTTTGGGTGTCGAGTTTGATAAGTTCTTTATAGATTTTGGATAACAGCCCTTTATCTGATATGTCATTTGTAAATATCTTCTCCCATTCTGTCAGTTGTCTTTTGGTTTTGTGGACTGTTTCTTTTGCTGTGCAAAAGCTTTCTATCTTGATGAAATCCCAATAGTTCATTTTTGCCCTTGCTTCCCTTGCTTTTGGTGATGTTTCTAGGAAGAAGTTGCTGCAGCCGAGGTCGAAGAGGTTGCTGCCTATGTTCTCCTTCAGGATTTTGATGGACTCCTGTCCCAGATTTAGGTCTTTCAACCATTTGGAGTCTATTGTTGTGTGTGGTGTAAGGAAATGGTCCAGTTTCATTCTTCTGCATCTGGCTGTCCAATTTTCCCAACACCATTTGTTGAAGAGACTATCTTTTTGCCATTGGACATTCTTTCCTGCTTTGTCAAAGATGCGTTGACCATAGAGTTGAGGGTCCATTTCTGGGCTCTCTGTTCGGTTCCATTGATCTATGTGTCTGTTTTTGTGCCAGTACCATACTGTCTTGATGATGACAGCTTTGTAATAGAGCTGGAAGTCCGGAATTGTGATGCTGCCAGCTTTGCTTTTCTTTTTCAACATTCCTTTGGCTATTCGGGGTCTCTTCTAGTTCCATACAAATTTGAGGATTATTTGTTCCATTTCTTTGAAAAAAGTGGTTGGTATTTTTGATGGGGATTGCATTGAATGTGTAGATTGCTCTAGGTAGCATTGACATCTTCACAATGTTTGTTCTTCCAATCCATGAGC
>NW_027400081.1:0-6224 GCF_003265705.2 Callorhinus ursinus
CACTTGAGCTGAGTATAAAGGATTAGGAGTTGGGGCTTGAGGGGGGGTGGTCCTGGGCCAGACTTTGTATTTGGAGTACAAAGGCCATCAGACAAGCTTTTGCTGAGCCTCAGGAGAGGGTATGTGTGGAGACCCCAGCTGCAGGCACTGCTGTCCAGTGATGCCCCCTCAGCCTGCCCAAGTGCCCCTGCTGCTGGGGGAGCACCTGCCCCCTCCTCTCAGCCTGAGGGCTCTGTCCTGCACCAGGTGCCTCCTCTCCTGCCAGTCCCTGCCAGCCTGCAGCCTGGGAGGGTGGTTACCCTGAGTTCCTCCAGCTGCTGGGGGAACACCTGCCCCCTCCTGTCTGCCTGAGAGCTTTCTCCTGCACCAGGTGCGCCTCCTCCTGTGAGTCACTGTCAGCCTGCAGCCTGGGAGGGTGGCTACCCAGAGTTCCTCCAGCTGCTGGGGGAACATCTGCCCCCTCCTCTTTGCCTGAGAGCTCTGTTCTGTACCAGGTGCCTTCTCTCCTGCCAGTCCCTGCCAGCCTGCCGCCTGGGAGGGTGTATACCCTGACAAAGTCCAGCCCTGGGGACAGAGCCAAAGCAATGTGTTCTCCCAGCAGTTCTGAGCACCAGGTTCATACATTGCTCACTCTCCTCCTGTGGGCTCACTGTGTCACATCCTCCCTCAGGCTCCCTGGACCCAAGTCCTCCTCTGCTCAGGGAACACTCTCTGCCCAGACTCCACACGCTGAGACTGGGAGCAGGTCATCTGGACCTTCTGGACTCTCTCTTCTGTGCCCGTGACATGGGCACAGTGCAGCCTCACGGACTGCTCAGAGGAGACCCAGTGCAGGAAGACGCAGTCCGCTGCAAGGGAGATGCCAAGTGATCCCAGAGGGAGCGCACAGGACTTGCACAAGGCACTGGGCTCATGGGGCCCTGTGTGGGACCCCGGCGCCCAGCCAAGGGGCATGGGGAATCCTGGTGAGGGCGACCCTGGTGGGGGGAGGGGAAGCCACGGAAGGGTCACAGAAAAGGCAGGAGACAAGGAAGACGACAGGACAGAGCTTCCCAAGGATGTCGATGGAAGGACCAAGGGATCACAGAGGCCCTTGGGAAAACTCGGAGGCCTTGGAGATGTTGGCTGAAACGCTGTCATTTGGTCAGAAAATTCACAACACCCCAGTCGATACTGAATGATTTACTCTTTGTTGGTTCTAGGATTTAGTGCGTACCAGTCATTAGAACTCACATAGCATGAAGTCTAGGATATACTTACTTTTCATCACTTTTCAGGACTAGATTTTTTTGAGGAAGTGCTAAGCATGGGTCTCTCCATTCCTTTCTTTGTGCAACTGACCTCTTTTCAGGAGCAGATTCCTGGTGCTCATCACCACTGCTAGCCCTGAGGACTGTCCCCGTCACCTCCCACAGTGAACGTGACCATGTGGTTTGTGGGGTGCTCACTGATGAAGCCCCAGTGCTCAGTACACAGCAGGGACCCCAGATCCTCTGCTGAATGAGGGAGGATGGGAGAGAGGGAAAGAGAGAGAGAGGACGGAAGGGAGGATGGAAGGGAGGCAGGATCCGGAGAGGGAGGGGAGAGAGGGAGGAGGGAAGGGAGGATAGGAGGGGTAGAACGGAGGGAGGGAGACAGGGAGGATGGGAGGGAGGCAGGGAGGCAGGGAGGGAGGGAGGGGTGGAGGGGAAGGAGAGAGAGGGGGGGAATGAGTGACGGAGTGAATAAATGATGCAGGGAGGGAGGGAATGAAACCACAGAAGCTGGATCCATACTTCAGGAGCCATTATTTGGGGTAAGGTCCAAGGGCATCCCAGCCCGGGCCCTGGAAGTTGGCTCAGGACATGTCCAACTGTCCTCCCAGTGCTGACCTTCCTTCTCCTTGGACCCGCTGTCATCCTGGATCCTCTCCACATCCTCCTCAAACAATTCTCAATGTTCCCAGGAACAGCGTGGCAGGAGGGGTGTCTCAGGTGGGGCTTCCCGGATCCTGTGCCCAGAACGACAAAGTGACAGTAGCTACAGGCCATAGTATCTTGAGGACTGGGACCGTGGATCCCATCCATCTCCTTGGGCATTAATGTTGTTCCATTCCCTGCTCTCTCCACCACTGCTATGATGAACACTCCTGAGAATACATCTGTGAAAAACCGAGCCAGAGTTTCCGGGGGTGAGTCCGAGGCTGAGCATACCAGGTGATGGTTGCACCTGTGGCCTGGGATGGGTGCTGCTCACTGTTCTCCCAGACAGGGGTCCCCGTCACACTTCTCTCCAGGGAACCTGCATTGGACCTCTGCTTCCTCACGTTCTCCCCAGACCAGACACCTGCCGGTCTGAAGGTGACCAGCGCTGCCTCCATAGGGTTTCCTTTGCTGGAGTCCTTACCCGGGAGCTCCACATCTCTCACACATATTCCCTGCGTGCCTATCCTTCCGCCTTGGACTTGCATGTGTTTGGTCTCCGTCCTTGTGGAACTCAGTGACCTGGAGCATGGTTTGTACCAGAGTCAGGTGAAACCTTTCTCTGGCCTTGGGTTGTGAGCAGTGCTTTTGCCCTTTGTGGTGTGTCTTCCAGCTTTCTGCATTTCCCTGGTTTCTGTGTGGGCCACAGGAGGAACCAGCCGTTTCCTGTCTGGGGTCAGGCTGTGGTGTCCCAGCAGGAACAGGGGTCTCGGCCCAGAGATTGTGGCCATAATTCCTAAAGTGGCCTCTATGATTACATGTGATGTTTAATCCATCGGGGATTTCAATATCAAATAAGAGAAATTCTATGTCAAGAAAACACAGGGAAAACAAGTCCCTTTTGAAAATAGGTGGGCAGACACAAAGGCACTTACTGGGTGATTCCACTTATGGAATCATCCAGAACAGGTAAAAGAACAGAGAGAGAAAGCACCGTAGGGGTTGCCAGGGTCTGGGCTTGGGTAGAAATGGGCAGGGAGGCCTTCTGGTTCGGGGACTCCTTTGTTGAATGAGATATTCTGCAGCAATGTTCTGGGGTGTGGTGGCACAGCGTTGGGCATGTACTTAATGCTCATGACATGTTCAATTGAAAACAAGTAATTTTATTTAAAACAAATAATAAAGAGTATACAGAACATGAAAAGATAAAATAACAGTTAATATGAACCAGAGAGAAGGAACATAGGGGGAGGGGATGAAACACTCTGGTGAGGCATCGGGGTCCGGCGATGGTACAAGGAGCTCTCCCTGCAGGGCTGTGGGTTCTAGAGGTGGCTCTGGGAGCCCTGCAGGAGCAGGAGTAGGGGCAGGGGTTAGGATAAGGGCAGGGCTGGGTGTAATAGCAGGACCAGGGGCAGGGGCAAGGAGAGCGGCTCTGGCAGGGGCAGGAACTGTGGCAGGGGCTGGGGTAGCAGTAGGTGCCAGTTCTTTCTGGTCCACTCCAGGCTCTCCGTGGGCTGGTGCTTGGTTACCTGCCACCTCCTGGTGTCCTCCTGAAGTTGCTGTAGGCACCACCCCTCCCCCCAGAGCTCCTGATGGAGTTGGAGCCAGCTCTAGCTCCTCAGAGGGTGGAGCAGCTGTGAAAAGAGAAAAGCTCACCTCTGTGCCTACTCTCCATGTGCCTTTGCAGAGACAGAGCCCAGCCCAGGGCCTCCCAGAGAAGCCACAGCCGGGAAGACACCCTCACAGGGACGTCTCCCCGACTGCAGTCCACCCGCTGTGTGCTCTGATCCCAGGCTTGCTCCTGGCCTCAACCAGCCTCTGTGGGCTCTTCTCTGTGGGGCCAGGAGCGACCCATCCCCACACACCACAAACACCCAGCCCCAGCCTTCTCACCCTCAGCCTTGGCCTCCGTGGGCTCTGGCTCCTGGACCACTCTCCGGTGGACAACCACCTGGGAGAGTGGTCTGGGTGGTGTAGGAGGTCTTCCCCTACAATCTCCAGCGTCTGCTCCCGGGGACCCCTGTGGGGTCACCCCCTCTGTCGAGGAGATGGAGGGCGTGTCCAGCAGCCTCCTCTCCATGTCCTCCATGGCCTTCTGCAAAGACAGGGACCGGTAGCCGGGCCCGAGTTATCACAGACCTGCCCGGCCATCCGCACTGTCCTCCTGCCCATTCCCCCTGCTGCTCCCAGATCAGACACACACCTGTGCGTGCACAGCCCTGCCCCCTGGATGCAGGGACCCATCCCTGCAGGGCTATCGGGATAAACTTTGGGCAAAACGGGCAGCGCCCGCACACCCCATCCCACACTCTCAGCCTTGACCTTGAACATGACCTCTTGCTCGGGGTGGCCCCACCCCGCATGACCCCTCTTTACAGACACACTCACACACACACTCACACACAGACACACACCCCCATCCATACACGTGCACTCACACACACACTTACAGACACAGACACACAGACACACAGACACACACCCCCATCCACACACGTATACACACACACACACACACACACACACAGGGAGGGCACCTGGGGCTACACAGGTCATCAGAGCGAGTGGGGCTGGGTGGCTGGCTCTGGGCCTCCTGGTGTAACCTTTCTGTGCTTCCCGCCAAATGGGCAGAGGCGGTGGGGAGTCCTGACCCAAAATCCCCAGCGGGGGACAGCATCTGCAGGGCGCGCTTTCTTCCACATGCAGCCTCCGGACCTCGGCACGCAACATGTGAACATCTTGGTTTGAGGATCTCCAACAAAATGAACTGGGCAGGGGGTTGTCTGTGGAATGTAGGTGCCTTGTTACCGGGGTTCCAAATTCTGTTGGGCTCTGTTGTCATGGAATTTAGGTCACCACTGCCAGGGGTCCCCTTACCCAACTTCCTCCTCACACAAGAACCCCCGAGGGCCCCCCTCCCCCACTGCTCAATGCTAACCCTCCCGCCATGCCCCATCCACACAGTGACACCCACACAGCCTACCCACAGCCCCCAGGAGGCCTGGGTGCAGCTGGTGTCTCTGCTGTGATGGCACAGACCTGGGTTCAGACCTGGTTCCTGTGCGTGCCCCGAGCTGTGACCCTGGACAGACCCTCTCAGGGCCTCCCCAGGCTCCCCATTTGCACATCGGGGTATTCTGGCTTCTATTTCTAGGGATGCCATCAGGGGTAGGACCTCTACACATGTTCCGTGCCTGCTATCACAGGAGGCTGCTGCATACTTGGCAATGCAAGGATGAGCCAGGGGCTGGGCTTAGCATGGAATACAGCTCAGAGTGGCGTGAATCTGCTCTGGGGTCCAGGCAAAGCCACATCCCTCCTGCCTGTGTCCCAGTCCCCGTGGGAATGTAGTAATGAACTGATTCTGACCTTGTCCACTTGTGACGCAGACTTCCAGGGGCTCCCATTAGGGTTAGGATTAGGGTTAGGGTACGGGTTAGGGTTAGGGTTAGGGACCTCTACACATGTTCCGTGCCTGCTATCAAAGGAGGCTGGTGCATACTTGGCAATGCAAGGATGAGCCAGGGGCTGGGCTTGGCATGGAACACAGCTCAGAGGGGCTTGAATCTGCTCTGGGGTCCAGGCAAAGCCACCCGCCTCCTGCCTGTGTCCCAGCCCCCGTGGGAAGGTAGTAAGGAACTGATTCTGACCTTGTCCTCTCACAACACAGACTTCCAGGGGCTCCCAATAGGGTTAGGCTCAGGTCCCAGGGCCTCGTCTGTGCCTGTGTGCTGGGCAGTCCCCACAGTGGCTCCTGGCACCCCGGAGTCCTGGTCACACATCCCTGTGGAATACCCTCCCCTCCAGGGTGGATGGCCTATGTGATGGCGCTCTCAGGAATAGAATGGCACAAGTGGATCCCTCTGTCCTGTGTTTATTCTCTGTCTCCTTCACTGTCTCTGTGTCTGTGTCTCTCCCAGGTGCAGGATCTGTGGGTTCCATGGGCGATGTGAGAAACCTGAGAAGCCTCCCTTGTCCCTGTTTCCCTCTCTGGTCCTGGTGCTCCATTCCTTCCTAAGGCCTCCTCACCCTGACCAGAGCAGTGATTCTGGATCCTCGTCCACATGGGGACCCTGAGGCTGCAACACAGAGGGCCCTGACCTTGGTCTCCAGGCTGGTGGCCCTGTGCTCTACCACATTTTGCATACCCAGGTCCTCAGCCCCCCAAGCCCCGAGTCTGTCCTCTCCTGAGAAGGACCTCGAGGGGGTAGAAAACATTTTCCCAAGACTGGGATCACAGGGGGTCAGGGATGAAGATCCAAGGCCAACAGGCTCTTCTACAAGCCTGAGGGAACCTTGGGACACTGCATCTCTGCAGCC
>NW_027400082.1:0-6222 GCF_003265705.2 Callorhinus ursinus
TAGGAATGCCACTGATTTCTGTGCATTGATTTTATATCCTGCTACTTTACTGAATTCCTGTATGAGTTCTAGCAGTTTTGGGGTGGAGTCTTTTGGGTTTTCCACATAAAGTATCATATCATCTGCAAAGAGTGAGAGTTTGATGGTCTTTTCTTTAATACAGACTCATTCCCATGGATGTCTTTCATAGTTAGTGAAATATTATTAGCACAGGATTCTTGTCCTGAGAGTAAACTGTTCCCTCAATTATTTTAATTTTCTGATCCTCTTGAAGTACAATCAACATGACTCTTGCTTTTCTTTTGTCCAAAGTAGCCAGTTACCATTAAAGTAGATTTGATTCTGTGATTGGACGGCAAAGCTCTTTCTCACATAAGAGGAATGATGTCTGCTACAGTAGTGCCATTTTAAAATAACAAAACATATCACTCTTAGAAACAGTGATTCTGATTGCTTTGAAATCATTTTTTTGAAATTTTTTACTTGACTTTTTTAGACTTCCACAAAAATTTGCATTTGCACATTGCTTTTATAAAAGCAACTTCCTGAAGCCTACAACGTCACTAATAATGATAATTAAGACTTATTCAATGTGTATTACTATGCCAGTGAAGGGATTTATAGACAGTATTTTGCATAATCTTCATGAAGACCTGTAATATAACATAGGTTTTATAAAATCTGCTTTTTATAAAGCACATTGTTTGTTTACTCCCATGTTAAAAAAAGTCACCACAAGATTATAAACTCTAGGAAGTTAGGAATGATATCTTTCTGTTTCTTATATTCTAATAGCTTGCATGATGTCTGATCCATAGCTAATGCTCAGTAAATATATAACCGCCTTTCTAAATGCATGACACTCAGAGGTTAAGTGGCTTGCTCAAGATCACAAAACTCATGTAGTCCTCTCTTACTCCAAAGACTGTATTCTTAGCATGATAAAATTTCAAGGAGGAGTTCAGTGCCCTACTGGGTTGGCTATTAGGAATACCTCATGTCCTTTAGATTTATCCAATGGTACAGCTAAAGATCTTCTACACTTTGTATTAGCTCATTTGGAAAAATGTTATTCTCAAATAGCATCAGGCTCTTATTAAACACAAACAACTTTTCCTTCTTACTATAGTAACATTTTCCCATCATGTTCTAATTTAGTCCTAGAGAAAGTTACCGAACAATTAATATAAAATTCTTTCTCAGATTACCTATACAAAGTTAGTAAGTTTTTCTCATGTTGTCTGATTAAAGTCCTCCTAGCCCATCCCCAGTGAGTTTAGAAATAGCAAATTGTCCTTTCCAGGGAAATTATTAACCCTGACATCATTGTTCTAATAGCAAACTTTAGGTTGATTTTACATTTCCTGCTCAAGGGAGTTCTGGCTTCTCCTCTAGGCATTTAAGGTGCTTCCTTTCCTCACACTTTTCCAAACCTTGAAATCCAATTATATCTTCTGGTCTTACTCCCAGAAAATTCTACTGCTTTCCTACAATGCAGCGAGACTGGAGGGCTGACTCTATCTTTAACATACTTTGGAATCCTCCACATCTATGTGTGCTAATATTACCACTGCCATGATTTTCTTCCTGCAACTCTGTATATAGGATGCTTGCTCTCTGTTTTTCACAGAACAGAAGCAACCTCTCCTTTTGCAACTTATGTCTCCTTTATGGCTGTCACCCACTGATGAAAGCCATGGTGTATATGTAATACACCTCCTCATAATGTGTGCCTCTTGTGACTAGGTCTCAAGCTCTTTGAGGGCCCAATGCAGTGCTCACTTCATAGTGAGAACAGAAGAGTACATGCTAAAGGTTCTCTTCCTCCTCTCAGAGACAAAGAGAAAATCCTGAAAGGATCTTGGGACAAGAGGTCGGTAACCTACACTGGTAGAAACATTAGACTGGCAGCAGACTTATCCACAGAGACCTGGCAGGCCAGAAAGGACTAGCATGATATCTACAGAGCACTAAACGAGAAAAATATGCAGCCAAGAATACTATATCCAGCTAGGCTGTTATTGAAAACAGGAGGAGAGATAAAAAGCTTCCAGGACAAACAAACACTAAAAGAATTTGCAAACACCAAACCAGCCCTCCAAGAAATATTGAAAGGGGTCCTCTAAGCAGAGAGAGAGCCTAAAAGTAACACAGACCAGAAAGGAACACAGACAGTATACAGTAACTGTCACCTTACAGGCAATATAATGGCACTAAATTCCTACCTTTCAATAGTTACCCTGAATGTAAATGGGCTAAATGCCCCAATCCAAAGACACAGGGTATCAGATTGGATAAAAAACAAGACCCATCAATATGCTGACTGCAAGAGACTCATTCAAACCCAAAGACACCCCCAGATTGAAAGTGAGGGGGTGGAAAACGATTTACCATGCTAATGGACACCAAAAGAAAGCTGGGGTGGCAATCTGTATATCAGACAAATTAGATTTTAAACCAGACTAGAATAAGAGATGAGGAAGGACACTATATCTGACTTAGGGGTCTATCCAACAAGAAGATCTAACAATTGTAAATATCTATGCCCTTAACATGGGAGCAGCCAATTATATAAGCCAATTAATAAGAAAAGCAAAGAAACACATCGACAACAATACAATAATAGTAGGGAACTTTAACACCCCCCTCACGGAAATGGACAGATCATCTAGGCAAAAGATCAACAAGGAAATAAAGGCTTTAAATGACACACTGGACCAAATGGACTTCACAGATGTATTCAGAACATTCCCATCCCAAAGCAACAGAACACACATTCTTCTCTAGTGCCCATGGAACATTCTCCAGAATAGATCACATCCTAGGTCATAAATCAGGTCTCAACTGGTACCAAAAGATTAGGATTATTCCCTGAATATTTTCAGACCACAATGCTTTGAAACTAGAACTCAATCACAAGAAGAAAGTTGGAAAGAACTCAAATACATGGAGGCTAAAGAGCATCCTACTAAAGAATGAATGGGTCAACCAGGAAATTAAGGAAGAATTAAAAAAATTCATGGAAACCAATGAAAATGAAAACACAACTGTTCAAAATTTTGGGGATGCAGCAAAGGCAATCCTAAGAGGAAAGTATATAGCAATACAAGCCTTTCTCAAGAAACAAGAAAGGTCTCAAATATACAACCTAACTCTACACCTAAAGGAGCTGGAGAAAGAACAGCAAATAAAGCCTAAAGCCGGCAGGAGAAGAGAAATAATAAAGATCAGAGCAGAAATCAATGAACTAGAAACCAAAAGAACAGTAGAACAGATCAACAGAACTAGGTGATGGTTCTTTGAAAGAATTATTAAGATTGAAAAATCCCTGGCCAGATTTATCAAAAAGAAGAGAGAAAGGACCCAAATAAATAAAATTATGAATGAAAGAGGAGAGATCACAACCAACACCAAAGAAATACAAATAATTCTAAGAACATATTAGGAGCAACTCTATGCCAGAAAATTAGATAATCTGGAAGAAATGGATGCATTCCTAGAGATGTATAGACTACCAAAACTGAACCAGGAAGAAATAGAAAACCTGAACAGACCTATAAGCACTAAGGAAATTGAAGCAGTTTTCAAAAATCTCCCAACAAACGAGCCCAGGGCCAAATGGCTTCCCAGGGGAATTCTACCAAACATTTAAAGAAGAATTAATACCTCTTCTTCTGAAACTGTTCCAAAAAATAGAAATGGAAGGAAAACTTCCAAACTCATTTTATGAGGCCAGTGTTACCTTGATCCCAAAATCAGACAAAGATTCCATCAAAAAGGAGAATTACCAACCAATATCCCTGATGAACATGGATGCAAAAATTCTCACCAAAATACTAGCCAATAGGAACCAACAGTACATTAAAAGGATTATTCACCACGACCAAGTGGGATTTATTCCTGGGCTGCAAGGTTGGTTCAATATCCACAAATCAATCAATGTGATACAATACATTCATAAAAGAAAAAACAAGAACCATATGATCCTCTCAGTAGATGCAGAAACAGCATTTGACAAAGTACAGTATCCTCTTGATTAAAACTCTTCCGAGTGTAGGGATAGAGGGTACACACCTCAATATCATAATGGCCATCTATGAAAAACCCACAGCGAATATCATTCTCAATGGGGAAAAACTGAGAGCTTTTCCCCTAAGGTCAGCGACATGGCAGGGATGACCATCACCACTGCTACGCACATAGTATTAGAAGTCCTAGCCACAGCGATCAGACAACAAAAAGAAATAAAAGGCATCCAAATTGACAAAGAAGTCAAACTCTCACTCTTGGCAGATGATATGATACTTTATGTGGAAAACCCAAAAGACTCCACCCCAAAACTGCTAGAACTCATACAGGAATTCAGTAAAGTGGCAGGATATAAAATCAATGCACAAAAATCAGTTGCATTTCTTTACACCAACAAGACAGAAGAAAGAGAAATTAAGGAGGGGATCCCATTTACAATTGCACCCAAAACCATAAGATACCTAGGAATAAATCTAACCAAAGAGGCAAAGAATCTGTACACAGAAAACTATAAAATACTCGAAAGAAATTGAGGAAGACACAAAGAAATGGAAAAGTGTTCCATGCTCATGGATTAGAAGAACAGATATTGTGAAAATGTCTATGCCACCTAGAGCAATCTACACATTCAGTGCAATCCCTAACAAAATACTATCAGCTTTTTTCAAAGAAATGGAACAAATAATCCTAAAATTTGTATGGAACCAGAAAAGACCCCAAATAGCCAGAGGAATGTTGAAAAAGCAAAGCAAAGCTGGTGGCATCACAATTCCGGACTTCAAGCTCTCTTACAAAGCTGTCATCATCAAGACAGTATGGTACTGACACAAAAACAGACACATAGATCAGGGCCCAGAAATGGACCCTCAACTCTATGGTCAACTCATCTTCGACAAAGCAGGAAAGAATGTTCAATGGAAAAAAGATAGTCTCTTCAAAAAATGGTGTTGGGAAAATTGGACAGCTACATGCAGAAGAATTAAACTGGACCATTTCCTTATTCCACACACAAAAATAGACTCCAAATGTTTGAAAGACCTAAATGTGAGACAGGAGTCAATCAGAATCCTAAAGGAGAACACAGGCGGCAACCTCTTCGACCTCAGCCACAACTTCTTCCTAGAAACATTGCCAAAGGCAAAGAAGCAAGGCAAAAATGAACTACTGGGACTTCATCAAGATAAATACTTTTGCACAGCAAAAGAAACAGTCCACAAAACCAAAAGACAACCTACAGAATGGGAGAAGATAATTGCAAATTTCATATCAGATAAAGGGGTAGTATCCAAAATCTATAAAGAACTTATCAAACTCAACACCCAAAGAACAAATAATCCAATCAAGAAATGGGCAGAAGACATGAACAGACATTTTTTCCCAAGAAGACATCCAAATAGTCAACAGACACATGAAAAAGTGCTCAACACCACTTGGCATCGGGGAAATCCAAATCAAAACCTCAATGAACTACCACCTCATACCAGTCAGAATGGCTAAAATTAACAAGTCAGGAAACGACAGATGTTGGTGAGGATGTGGAGAAAGGGGAACCCTCCTACACTGTTGGTGGGAGTGCAAGCTGGTGCAGCCACTCTGGAAAACAGTATGGAGGTTCCTAAAAAAGTTGAAAATAAAGCTACCCATGACCCAGCAATTGCACTACTGGGTATTTACCCCAAGATACAAATGTAGTGATCCAAAGGGGAACCTGCATCCCAATGTTTATAGCAGCAATGTCCACAATAGCCAAACTATGGAAAGAGCCATGATGTCAATCAACAGAAGAATAGATAAAAAAGATGTGGTATAATATATACAGTGGAATATTATGCAGCCATCAAAAAAACCACAAAATCTTGCCATTTGCACCGACGTGAATGGAACTAGAGGGTATTATGCCAAGCAAAATAAGTCAATCAGAGAAAGGCAAGTATCATATGATCTCGCTGACATGTGGAATTCTTAATCTTAGGAAACAAACTGAGGGTTGCTGGAGTGGTGGAAGGTGGGAGGGATGGGGTGGCTGGGTGATAGACATTGGTGAGGGTATGTGCTACGGTGTGTGCTGTGAATTGTTTAAGACTGATTAATCACAGACCTGGACCTCTGAAACAAGTAATACATTATATGATAAAAAAAATAAAATAAAAGGAGATAGTAGGAAGGGAAAAATGAAGGGGGGGAAATCGGAGG
>NW_027400083.1:0-3729 GCF_003265705.2 Callorhinus ursinus
TATTCTGCACCCCATGACTTGATTTGTTTTTCTATGGTCTCCACCACTCCTTCCAGGATGGAGCACCTCTCCTTCATCTGGAGGACCTTTGCCAATGAGTCCTCTGTATTCAGGGCCTGGGGTCTCTTCTAGAATTCCCTCCAGTCCCCATCTCGTCTCCTGATATGAGTTCTGTTTCAACCCCCCACCTCATCTCCTGCTATGAGTTCTATTTCAAACTCTCCAAACTTTTGGTTTGACTCCACTTTTTGGCTTGGTATCCTTTCCTCTTGAGGAATATTCCCAAAAAGACGAGGGCTACCCAGGTGACAAGCCACAATGACCTTAAGCTGAAGTCTATCCCAGGGAACTGGTGACTCACTTGTCCTGGGGTCGCCTTAGTTAAAGGGCTTCCAGTCAGTTTAGTGTTCTAGGGACTTCTTGGCCCAGTACAGAGCTGAGATGGAGAAGTCATGACCACAGGGCTCCCAGTCAACCTCTGTCCTGGGGACCCAATTGCCCTGTGCTCTATGGGGTGGAGGGTTTTGGGTCAGAGGTCTCCTGCTCAGGCTGATGTCCGAGAGAATCGGCACAGTGTCAAGTTGAATCAGAAGGCTTGGCGACCCAGATCTCCCAGTTGGCCTGGTGTTCTTGCGACTCAGTTGCCAGCTGTCTTCTCAGTTGAAGGGCCCCACTTGGAGGGAATCCAGTCATCCTGTTGTCCAAGTGAGTCCTTTGCCCACTGCCAACCTGAGTTGGAGTGTCTGAAGGTTCCTGTTTGTCCCAGTGCTGTGAGGACTCAATTGCCCTCTGCTTTCCTGGGCTGAAGAGCTCCCAGAGAGAGGACTCCCACTCAGCCCAGTGTCCAGGGCACTCCTTTGCCCAGTGTACAACTAGCTTGGTTGTGTCATAGTCTCAGGGCATCTATTGGGCCTGGTATTCTGGGGAATTCGTTGCCGTTTTCTCAACAGCAGTAGAAGATTCCCCTTCTTTGTCCTAAGTTCCAGGTAGCTCCTTTCTCTGGTGTGCTGAGTTGGGTAGGGGGGCTTTTGGACTTAAGGCTCCTGCTGGGTCCACTGTCTAGATAATATATTTGTCCACCTCCAGGTCTGGTTGGAGGGGTTTTGGTCAGAGGGCTCCGCAAAATCCTGTGTTTGAGAACCTGATTGCCTTATGCTTTTCTGGGTTGGATAGCTTTTCTTCTGAGGGCTCCTTTGCACTCTAGAGTCCAGGTGATTCATTTGCCCGTGCCAGACTGTGTTGGAGAGCTCCTAGCCTAAGTGCTCCTGGTGTTCTGGGGACCTGATTACCCTGTGCTTGGCAGGGATGGTGTCCTCATGATCTCAGGGTGCTTGTGTTCAGCCCGGTGTCCAAGCGATTCTTGTGGCCAGTGCTTGGATATGTTGGAGGGCTCCCCTTCAGAGGACTCTCCCTCAGCCTGGTGTCACTGGTCCTCATTTGGGCAGTGCAGAGCTCGGTTGGAGGTTTCATATTCTTGAGACTCCCAGGAGGCCTGATTTTCTGAGGATTCAATTGCACTGTTCTTTGTTGCATTGGTGGGCATGCACTTGGCCCAGGGTCTTGGTGATTCCTTTGCCTTGTACAAAGCTGAGATGGAGGGCCCATGGTCCTAAGGCTCCTGGTCACCCTTCTGTGCAGATGACTTGATTGCCTTCTGCCAAGCTTGGTCGGAGGGGGTTTGGTCCTGGCAAGTCTGGTTTTCTGGGGACTTGACTGCCCTATGTCTCTCCCACAAGTAGACAACAAAAAGAAATAAAAGGTATCTAGGAGGCCCTCCATGGGAGAGTCTGAGCTAACATCATCTTGTGCCTGATCTTTGTTGACTGCCTGTCTCCCCAGGCAGCGCCGGCTTTGCGTTATTTCCCTGTTTTCTCATGCATCATAATGCAGGGCATAAAGTAGGCGCTCAACAAATATTTGTCACATGGTGGTCACTCTTCCCTCTCATAAAGGACATTTTTATTCCCCTTCCCAGCCCAGCCTTCTGTGGGCCACACAGATGCAGTATCTGCCTTGTGGGATGCCTGTCTATGGCTTCCCACCTGACCCAAGCTAAGAGCACTGCCTGTGAGTTTCAAGAATAACATCCTCAGAATGCAGCAGCTGGATTACAGCTGAGTCTGGGAAACCTTGTTTGTCTCAGTGTGAAATAGTCCAAGCAGGTCCAAGAGAGCTCTAGAAAAAGACTTGATAAGACCCTGTGTGAGGTAATGAATGTGCTCTGTGTATGTGTTTTGGGGTGGGGACAATGGTGCGCAGAGCACAAGAGAAGAAATGCCTGAATTCTAAATGAATGGGAAGGTCAGTCAGAAGAAGGGTGACCCGTCCCTTTACTGTCAAGTAGAGGAATCGTGGTTTGGTAGACAGCTTTGACCCAGGCCATGCACGGCTGCAGGCCATAAGGTGCGTTCGCCTGCAGAGTGAAGAGTCTCTTCGGCTCTGTCCCTTGCTAGGATGAGACGCAGGGTAGGGTGGCACCGTGTGGCTGGGGATGCATGCCGTGCACCCAGAGTTCTAACCCTGGTTTCCCCACTGAGTGAGTGGGCAGACAAGCCCGTCAAGCTTACCATCTTTAGAATGGGGGTGATCAAAGCATTATAATGTGCTTAAACAGTGTCTGGTAGGGACACATGGGTGGCTCCATTGGTTAAGCGTCTGCCTTTGGCCCAGGTCATAATCCCAGGATTCTGGGATCGAGTCCCACATCGGGCTCCCTGCTCAGCAGGGAGTCTGCTTCTCCCTCTGCCTCTGCCACTCCCCCCACCCGCGCTCATGCACTTTTGCACTCTCTCTCTCTCAAGTAAATGAAGTCTTTAAAAAAAAAAAAAAACAGCATCTGGTATGTAGTAAGTGCTCAATAAATGTTAGCTATTATTCTGTGATTCTATGACACAGAGAGAGGGATTTTCCTACAAGTAAGAGATAGAAAGGATCGAGTTTTAATTTTTTTGAAATCATTTAAGGAAAAATATCCAATGAAGTTATCTTCAGGGTACTTTGGCACTCAAAAGTTATCACCAGGAAGAAGAATTACAATTATAATTCTGTACTATTTTAACAGTATAATTGTGTATTTTTTTTGAAAAAATGTTTTGTGGAAGTGCCAAGTCAATAAGCCATGAACTCAACTTGAGTTCAAGGGTCCCCTAGCTTTCATTATGGGTTCCTCAGAAAAACTACAGAAAACGTCATTGGGGTTCAGTCCCGTAGGGCAAAACGCTGGGTAATAGAGTGAGCATTTAGTTCTCAAACTGGTATTCGTGCGTCCAGAGACTGCGATCTCCTGAGACCCTGGCCCAGAGGGTCTTGGTGGCCAGCGATGTGGGCAGAATACAACCTCTCCCCAAAGCACAATGTTTAAGTAAGCATTGGTGGGGTGGGGCTACGGCAACGAACAAGGGAAACAGACACTAGCAGAGTTTCTCAAAAGCTCTGGAATTTTTTTTAAGAATTATTCTTTTGAGAGAGAGAGAGAGAGAGTGTAAGAGCTCAAGCAGAGGGAGGGACAGAGGGAGAGAATCTCCAGCACACCCTCCCTGGGGCACGGAGCTCCACGCGGGGCTTGGCTCTATCCCACAACCCCAAGAACGTGACCTAAGCCGAAACCAAGAGTTGGACGCTCAGCCAACTGAGGCACCCAGGAGCCCCTGGAACTAATTTTTTAAAATAATATTTTGAGGCAAAATTCACATACAATAAACCGTTTCAGAGCAAACAATTCAGTGGCAT
>NW_027400083.1:3829-6219 GCF_003265705.2 Callorhinus ursinus
TCCCACAACCCCAAGAACATGACCTAAGCCGAAACCAAGAGTTGGACACTCAGCCAACTGAGGCACCCAGGAGCCCCTGGAACTAATTTTTTAAAATAATATTTTGAGGCGAAATTCACATACAATAAACCGTTTCAGAGCAAACAATTCAGTGGCATTTAGTACAATTCCCAGTGTTGTGCAACCACCAGCTCTGCCTCGTTCCAGAACCTCTCTGTGCCCCACAGTAAAATCCCACACCCATGTAACAGCTTCTCCCAATTCCACCCCCTCCCAGCCCCTGGAACCACCAGTCTGCTGTCTTTATAGATTTGTGCGCTCTGAATATTCCACGTAAGTGGAACCACACGGTGTGTGACTGTTTTATTGTGCTCAAATACATACAACATGCATTTTATTCATTCAAACCATTCATCCTTACAGCCCCTTCCATCCTGTGACTCTGAAACTCTGTCGCTATTACACAGTGACTCCGACTTTCCCCCTAGCCCTTGACTGCCAACTTTACGTCCTGTCCTCATGGGTGTGACTACACCAAAGCCTCATATAGTTAGAATCACACAGTATTTGTTTTTTTGGGATTGGTTTATTTAACTTACCGTAAAGTCCTCAAGATTTTATCCATGTTGTTGTATGTGTCAAAAATTTCTTCCTTTTTAAGGCCAAATATTATTCCATTGCATGGATATACCACTATTTGTGTATCCATTTTTCTGTTGATGGACATTTGTACTGTTTCCATCTTTTGGCTTTTGCAAATAGTGCTGCTATGAGCATGTGTTCACACGTTTTTGTGTGTGCAATATTTTCATTTCTTTGAGTATATACCTAAGAGTAGAATTTCAGGTTCATATGGTAATTCTATGTTTAACTTTTTAATGAGCCACCAAACTGTTTTCCACAGTAGCTGAACCATTTTACATTCCCACCGGTAATGTATGAGGGTTCCAATTTTTCCACACCCTTACAACAGTTGTTATTTTCTTTTTGTAAATTATTGTAGTCATTCTAATGAGTATGAAGTGATATTTCATTGTAGTTTTGGTGTGCATTTCCCTAATGACTACTGATGCTGAGTATCTTTTTGCATATTTGTTGGAAAAAAAAAGTCTATTCAAGTTCTTTGCCCATTTTTAAATTGGGCTGTTTATATTTTTGTTGTTGTGTCCTAAGAGTTCTTTATATATTCTGGATATTAGACTCCTCAGATATATGATTTGCAAATATTTTGTTCTTTTTGCTTTCTTGATAGTGTCCTTTGATGCACAAAATTTTTATTTTTAATGAAGTTAAATTTATATATTTTTTGTTGTTCATGCCTTTGGTATCATATCTAAGAAATTGTTCCATCTGCAAGATCGTGAAGGTTTACCTTTATGTTTTCTTCTAAGAGTTTTATTTTAGTACTTATATTCATATCATTGATCCATTGTAGTTAATTTTTGTGTATGATATGAGATAGGGAGCCAACTTTCTTCTTTGTATGGGGATATCCACTTTTACCAGCACCATTTGTTGAAAAACTCATTTTTTCCTTATTGAATAGTCTTGGAAACCAGGTTGAAAGCCAATTGGCTGTAGTTGTATAGGTTTATTTCCGGATCTTCAATCCTTTTCTGTTGGTCTGTATGTCTGTCTTTATGCTAGAATCACACGGTTTTAATTACTGTAGTTTTGTAGTGGGTTTTGAAATCAGGAATTGTGAGTCCTCCAACTTTGTTCTTCTTTAAATTTTTTTATTCTTATGTGAGTCACCACACATCATTAGTTTTTTTTAATTTAAATTTTTGTTATGTTAATCACCATACATCATTAGTTGGATGTAGTGTTCCACGATTCATTGTTTGTGCATAACACCCACTGCTCCACGCAGAAGGTGCCCTCTTTAATACCCATCAACAGGCTATCCCATCCCCTCTAGAACCCTCAGTTTGTTTTTCAGAGTCCATCGTTTCTCATGGTTCATCTCCCCCTCCGATTTACTCCCCTTCATTCTTCCCCTCCTGCTATCTTCTTTTTTTTTTCTTTAACATATATTGCATTATTTGTTTCAGAGGTACAGATCTGTTGACTGCTTTGGGAATTATGGACACTTTCACAGTATTAATTATTCCAGTCCATGAGCATAGTATGTATTTCCATTTGCTTGTGTCATCTTTAGTTTGTTTGTTTGTTTGTTTGTTTTAATCAAGGTCTGATAGTTTTCAGAGTACAAGTCTTTCATTTCCTTGGTTAAATTGATCCCTAAAGTATTTTATTATTTTTGGTACATCCGTAAATGGGATTTTTTCCCTAAATTTCTCTTGCTGCCACTTTGTTATGGGTGTTCATATTCTTAAACTCCTTCTTGCTTCAGTTTTGGAAGGTTGGGTGTTTTGAGTATTTTGTCT
>NW_027400084.1:0-6216 GCF_003265705.2 Callorhinus ursinus
TATTGGATATATCATTTGAAAATATCTTCTCCCATTAAGTAGGTTGTCTTTTTGTTTTGTTGACTGTTTATTTTGCTGTGCAGAAATGTTTTATTTTGATGTAGACTTTTACAATATGGATGGATCTAGAGGGTATAAAGCTAAGTGAAATAAGTCAGTCAGAGAAAGGCAAATACCATACAATTTCATTCATATGTGGAATTTAAGAAACAAAACAATGGGAAAAAAAGAGACAAACGACAAAACAGATTCTTCTGTATAGAGAACAAAGTGGTGGTTGCCAGAGGGGAGGTAGATGAGGGGATGGGTTATTAGGTGATGGGGATTAAGACTACAGACAAAGGACTGATATCCAAGAACTATAAAGAACTTCTCAAACTCGACATACAAAAAAAACAAATAATCAAGGCAATAAATGGGCAGAAAACATGAAAAGACAATTCTCCAAAGAAGACATACAAATGGTTAATAGACACAAGAAAAATGTTCATCATCATTAGCTGTCAGGGAAATTCAAATCAAAACCATATTGAGATAGCACCTTACACCAGTTAGAATGGCAAAAAGGGACAGGGCAAGAAACAACAAATGTTGGAGAGGTTGTGGAGAAAGGGGAACCCTCCTACACTGTTGGTGGGAATGCAAGTTGGTACAGCAACTTTGGAAAACAGTGTGGAGGTGCCGCAAAAAACTAAAAATAGAGCTACCGTATGACCCAGCAATTGCACTCCTGGGTATTTACCCCAAAGACACAGATGTAGTGAAATGAAGGGCCACATGCACCCCAATGTTCATAGCAGCAATGGCCACAATAGCCAAACTGTGGAAAGAGCCGAGATGCCCTTCAGCAGATGAACGGATAAAGAAGATGTGGTCCATATATACAATGGAATATTACTTAACGATCAGAAAGGATGAGTACCCAACTTTTGCATCAACATGGATGGGACTGGAGGAGATTATGCTAAGTGAAATAAGGCAAGCAGAGAAACTCAATTATCATATGGTTTCACTTATTTGTGGAACATAAAGAATAACATGGAGAACATTAGGAGAAGGAAGGGAAAAACGAAGGAGGGGAAATCAGAAGGGGAGATGAACCATGAGAGACTACGGACTCCAAGAAACAGACTGAGGGTTTTAGAGGGGAAGGGGGCGGGGGAATGGGTTAGCCCGGTGATGGGTATTAAGGAGGGCATGTATTGCATGGAGCACTGGGTGTTATACACAACCAATGAATTATGGAACACTACATCAAAAACTAATAAGGTACTGTATGGTGACATAACATAATTTTTAAAAAGCACATGCTGTGAAAAAACAAAGAAATTGAAAAGATGATTGTTTTATATATACAGATACATGATAGACAATAGATGTAACAGAAAAATTGATACATGATAGGGGCCGGAACAAGATGCCGGAGGAGTAGGAGACCTGGATTTCGTCTGGTCCCAGGAATGTAGCTGGATAGGAATCAAACCATTCTGAATACCTACGGACTCAACAGGAGATCAAAGAAAAGAATAGCAACAACTCTCTGAACAGAAAAGCGACCACTTTCTGGAAGGTAGGACGTGCGGAGAAGTGAATCCGAGGTGATATCCGGGAGAATAGACGAAAGGGGAGGGGGCCTCCATCGGCCGCTTCTGGCAAGTTGTAGAGCCCTGGAACACAAAATCGGAACTTTTAGAAGTCGGCTCCGCTGAGGGACGTCGCTCCAGTGGCTAAGCGGGGGGTGGAACCCTCATGGGACAGTGTGGTCTCAGGACCCTCGGGGTCACAGAAAGACTGGGGGTGCCTGAGTGCAGCAGAGCTCCTGGGTATCAGAGTGGGGAAGCAGGCTGCAGAGATGGAGTCTAGGAGCGGGCTGTCAGCTTGGGGTTGCCATAAACTGTGATCGGCGACAGTCGGGCCACTGCTCCTCCAGCAGGGACCCAAAAAGCGGCAGATCCGGGGAGACTCACCTTCCTCCCCCAGGAGGAGTGGTGCGGGAGAGCACCACAGGGATCTGCTGGGTTTGGAGACTCCACACTGAGTGGGGTGCCAGAGATAGAAACACTCAGTCACAGGCCGGGTGAGCATGGAGTGTGGCCAGAGACCGGGGAGATGGGAGTGACTGCTTTTCTCTGGGGGCGCACTGAGGAATGGGGCCCCGAGTTCTCGGCTCCTACAGGGCAGAGATTGGGAGGCCACCATTTTCACTCTCGTCCTCCAAACCTGTACTGAGAGCTTGCAGGGAACAAAAGCACCCAAGAGCAAACCCCGAGAAGATTGCTTAGCCCAGACTGACAAGGGCGGGGCAATTCCGCCTCCGGCAAAGACATTTGGAAACCACAGCAACAGGCCCCTCCCCCAGAAGATCAGCACGAACAGCCAGCCAAGACCAAGTTTACCCATCAATGAGAACAGGAGAACTCTAACGCTAGGGGAATACTGCACATAGAATTCATGGCTTTTTTTTACCATGATTCATTAGTCTTTCAAAATTCATTTTTTTCTTGTTTTTTCAAAAATCTTCTTCTTTCTTTTTTCAAACAACTTCTTATCTTATGAATTCCTTTATAAAATCTTTTATAATTTTCATCTTTACAGTCATCTTCCATCCCTTCATTGTATCAACCCTTATTTTGTACATATATAAGTCTTTCTTCCTTTAAAATTTTAGGAGGCACTTTCTTCTAACAGACCAAAAAACACCCAAAACCTAGTGTGTGGCACTGATCCATGCACTAGGCTGATCATATAGGATCATATTCTGTTTTTTTTTGTTGTTTTATTCTGCTTTTGTTTGCTTTTATCTTTTTCTTTTTCTTTTTTCTTCTCTTTCTTTTTTTTTTTCTTTCCCTTTACTTTCCCCTGGTTTCAGGTCTTTTCTGATTTGTTTAGAGTATATTTGCTGGGGACGTTGTTAACCTGTTAGCATTTTGTTCTCATTCATCCATTCTCCTCTGGACAAAAAGAGAGACGAAAAAAATCAGCTCAACAAAAAGAACAAGAGGTACTACCGTCTGCCAGGGACCTACTCAATATAGACATTATTACAATGTCAGACCTAGAGTTCAGAATCATGATTTTAAAGATACTAGCTGGGCTTGAAAAAAGCAGGGAAATTATTAGAGAAACCCTTCCTGGAGAAATAAAAGAACTAAAATCTAACCAAGTCGAAATCAAAAAGGCTATTAATAAGGTGCAATCAAAATTGGGAGCACCAACTGCTAGGATAAATGAGGCAGAAGAGAGAATTAGCGATATAGAAGACTAAATGATGGAAAATAAAGAAGCTGAGAAAAAGAGAGATAAACAACGACTGGATCACGAGGGCAGAATTCGAGAGATGAGCGATACCGTAAGACAAACAACATTAGAATAATTGGGATCCCAGAAGAAGAAGAAAGAGAGAGGGGAGCAGAAGGTATATTGGAGCAAATTATAGCAGAGAACTTCCCTAATGTGAGGAAGGAAACAGGCATCAAAATCCAGGAGGCACAGAGAACCCCTCTCAAAATCAGTAAAAATAGGTCAACACCCCGACATCCAATAGTAAAACGTATGAGTCTCAGAGACAAAGAGAAAATCTTGCAAGTAGCTCAGGAGAAGAGATATGTAACCTATAATGGTAGAAACATTAGATTGGCAACAGACTTATCCACGGAGACCTGGCAGGCCAGAAAGGACTGGCATGATATCTTCAGAGCACTAAATGAGAAAAAACAAAATCATAAATGAAAGAGGAGAGATCACAAACAACACCAAAGAAATGCAAACAATTATAAGAACATATTATGAGCAACTCTATGCCAGCAAATTACATAACCTGGAAGAAATGGATGCATTCCTAGAGATGTATCAACTCCCAAAACTGAACCAGGAAGAAATAGAAAACCTGAACAGACCTATAACCACTAAAGAAATTGAAGCAGTCATCAAAAATCTCCCAACAAACAAAAGCCCAGGGCCAAATGGCATCCCAGGGGAATTCTACCAAACATTTAAAGAAGAATTAATACCTATTTTCCTGAAACTGTTCCAAAAAATAGAAATGGAATGAAGACTTCCAAATTCATTTTATGAGGCCACCATTACCTTGATCCCCAAACGAGACAAAGACCCCATCAAAAAGGAGAATTAGAGACCAATATCCTTGATGAACATGGACGCAAAAATTCTCACCAAAATACTAGCCAATAGGATCCAACAGTACATTAAAAGGATTATTCACCATGACCAAGTGGGATTTAACCCTGGGCTGCAAGGCTGGTTCAACATCCGCAAATCAATCAACGTGATACAATACATTAACAAAAGAAAGAACAAGAATCATATGATCCTCTCAATAGATGCAGAAAAAGCATTTGACAAAGTACAGCATCCCTTCTTGATCAAACTCTTCAGAGTATAGGGATAGAGGGTACATACCTCAATATCATAAAAGCCATCTATGAAAAACCTACAGAGCATATCATTCTCAATGCAGAAAAGCTGAGAGCTTTCCCGCTAAGGTTAGGAACATGGCAGGGATGTCCACTGTCACCACTGCTATTCAACATAGTATTAGAGGTCCTAGCCACAGCAATCAGACCACAAAAAGAAATCAAAGTCATCCAAATTGGCAAAGAGGAAGTCAAACTCTCACTCTTTAAGATGATATGATACTTTATCTGGAAAACCCAAAAGACTGCACCCCAAAACTGCTAGAACTCATACAGGAATTCAGTAAAGTGACAGGATATAAAATCAATGCACAGAAATCAGTGACATTCCTATACACCAACAACAAGACAGAAGAGAGAAAAATTAAGGAGTCGATCCCATTTACAATTGCACCCAAAACCATAAGATACCTAGGAATAAATCTAACCAAATAGGGAAAGGATCTCTACTCAGCAAACTATAAAACACTCATGAATGAAATTGAGGAAGACACAAAGAAATGGAGAAAAACATTCCATGCTCATGGACTGGAAGAACAAACATTGTGAAGATGTCAATGCTACTTAGAACAATCTACACATTGAATGCAATCCCCATCAAAATACCATCCACTTTTCTCAAATAAATGGAACAAATAATCCTAAAATTTGTATGGAATCAGAAGAGACCCCGAATAGCCAGAGGAAAGTTGAAAAAGAAAAGCAAAGCTGGCGGCATTACAATTCCGGACTTCCGGCTCTATTACAAAGCTGTCATCATCAAGACAGTATGGTACTGGCACAAAAACAGACACATAGATCAATGGAAGAGAATAGAGACCCAGAAATGGACCCTCAATTCTATGGCCAACTTATCTTTGACAAAGCAGGAAAGAATGTCCAATGGCAAAAAGACAGTCTCTTCAACAAATGGTGTTGTGAAAATTGGACAGCCACATGCAGAAGAATGAAACTGGACCATTTCCTTACACCACACACAAAAATAGACTCCAAATGGTTGAAAGACCTAAACGTGAGACAGGGGTCCATCAAAATCTTAAAGTAGAACACAGGCAGCAAACTCTTCGACCTCAGCTGCAGCAACTTCTTCCTAGAAACATCGCCAAAGGCAAGGGAAGCAAGGGCAAAAATGAACTAGTGAGACTTCATCAAGATAATAACTTTTGCACAGCCAAAGAAATAGTCAACAAAATCAAAAAAACAACCAACAGAATGGTAGAAAATATTTGCAAATGACATACCAGATAAAGGACTAGTATCCAAAATCTATAAAGAACTTATCAAACTCAACACCCAAAGAACAAATAATCCAATGAAGAAATGGGCAGAAGACATGAACAGACATTTTTCGAAGGAAGACATCCAAATTGCCAACAGACCCATGAAAAAGTGCTCAACATCGCTTGGCATCAGGGAAATCCAAATCAAACTTTCAATGAGATACCACCTCATACCAGTCAGAATGGCTAAAATTAACAAGTCAGGAAACGACAGATGTTGGTGGGAATGCGGAGAAAGGGGAACCCTCCTACACTGTTGGTGGGAATGCAAGCTGGTGCAACCACTCTGGAAAACAGTATGGAGGTTCCTCCAAAAGTTGAAAAGAGAGCTACCATTCGATCCAGCAATTGCACTACAGGGTATTTACCACAAAGATACAAATGTAGGGATCTGAAGGGGTACGTGCACCCCAATGTTTATAGCAGCAATGTTCACAATAGCCAAACTGTGGAAAGAGCCAAGATGTCCATTGTCAGACGAATGGATAAAGAAGAAGTGGTAT